>NW_006800172.1:11783-20589 GCF_000485575.1 Poecilia formosa
CGCACAGATGCTTAAAGAGGTGGACACACGAGAGAAAAGGAGAGAAGTGAGAGGAAAAGTAAAAAGCAGAGAGAGAGAGATGCAAAGAAGAATGAGAAGACAATAGTTTGGTTTGAGAGATTTAAGTCTATTCAAGAGGATCTCAGCGCCCTCTTGTGGACGCAGAGAGCAATGGACACGTTCAGGGTAGCTTGATTGAGTGTTTGAGTTGACGGTAGGCGCACGTGTCCAGAGGGGGATGGACGAGGTTGCTCACTCAAGTCCGTTCATCAAGACTGACTCTGCGGAGCAACTGGAAACGCTCTGCAGGTTTCAGGGTCAAGATCACAGCAGGAGGTTGAAGAAGGAGCAGAACGGAGTCATTCCACCAGACAGGAGAGGGCAAGGTCACGAATGAGAAGCAAGTGAAGGTTGGAGAGGTGCTGGGTTAGAGCTTTCAGTCCTAAATACCAGACTCTAGAAATATGCAGTGCACAGTCATATTGATATATATATAAAAATAGACCTAAGCTTACAGGTCATTCTCAGTATTACCCCATCAGACTACCATGGATCTGCCTTGGTTTTCACTGTAAAACTCCAGCGTTTACTTGCTATGCGTCTGATACTGTCGGGCACAATTTGACTCCCATCTTATTCCTTGAGATTCACAGACAAAAATATGATAACAGTATTAACCTCATACTTCACTGTGCAGACACTCTGTCTGCACTGATGATGAGAGAAGATTCGCTCAGCAATTCTTTGAAAATAATTTAGACAGTTTACAATGTACTAAAGTTGCAGTACGTAACTTTTACAATGATAGGTTTTTCGCATATTTGTTAAGAGGGTCACCATATTGTAACAATATAATATGACTCAGATTGACATCTGAAGAAATACACCGATCCAGGTCAAAAGCAACCAATCAGAGCCAGGAGGGATGGTCTTGGCACTGCCAATCATTCTCTGGAATGTGCTGCTCAATGTGGGAGAAACAACTCGTAGTTACAGGAAAACCATTTATTATATTCATCAGTGGACATGCTAGCTAGCTTTAGCATTGATGGCAGGCTCTGTTGTGTTAGAAATAAGTGGAAGCTGTGAGCGGCACATACACAGACTTCATTGACAGCGCTAGCGCCCTTCTCCTGGCTGTGATTGGTTGTTTCTGACCGAGCTCTGTGTTTCTATGGTTAGTACTGGGAGCACTGGGAGAAGGCAGAGGAGCTAGATTTTTTTTATTTTATTTTCACATATTTTATGTCTCATACTATACTGTCATGACAATGATAATTATAACAAATATGTAAAAAACATATTTTTCATAAAAGTTGCATGCTGTAGCTTAGTTAGCTTAGAAAGTTAGAAGAAATAAACTGAAAACAAACTGGTGAATAAGAAATCAGTCCCGAAGTCGTGTGCTACTACAAAACCTCCAATACTTGGAATATTTACTTGCGTCAGCATGCCAAATGTTTGGAGTGGCCCCAACGGCAGGGCGGTCTGACCACCTTACAGAGCGTTTCATCTAATAATTATTTACAAACTTGGGGCACTGAGACTGTGAACGTAATAGAACTAACATTACATCTCTTCCTTCGGTGCACCTTCTGGGTTGTTGTTGCAATAAAAGCTCAAAATAATCAGAAATACTTGTCTTTGCGCGTTCGATTGCCATGGCAGGCAAAAGAAAAACTATAATGTAAAGACTAGTAACTGATTTGCTAAGATAAAAGAAAAACTGTAAAAGAGAGCGATCACAGCAGGAGGCAGACACAAAAAAGTACATAAATCAGAGAGAAGCCTGGACTTGGACACACGATTGAGTCACAAATTATTTTTCCTTTTTTGCAATCGTCAGAAATATCAAAATAATGAAATGACCCTGATATTGAAAGAAATGATAGAAAGCAGTGATGCAAATACACTCATAATTTAGAATGATCCTTCAGATAATGATGGTACTTTAACATAAAACCTCATAATATACATAATTAAGAAATATTCTAATTACAGCTTAGATGTTGGAATTTCTCTTGAACTGCGCTGTAAACGTTTCTCCACTAGGTGGCAACAGTAACCTGTAGTACTGCTCTACAGCTGCTCCAGCTGCTTCTGGACTGATTCACAGAACCTAAGACAGTCAGTGTTGCTGCAGCGATCCCACACTGCCTGGAAAATCCTGAAGAAATGAACTTGACTACTATTTGAGGTTTCTCAGACGGTATGGGCTCGTTGCTGCTTGCAAACAAACAAAACCTCCTACCTAAACAAAAGAAAAATGCAAAAAAAACGGTGGAAGCTCAGATATTAACATATCTTCATTTGACTTACATTTTAGCTGTGCTTTTGATATTTACCTACTGCTGAGGAAAAATGTTTAAAAAAGAAAAAAAAACACATCTCAGCTTTTAGATGTACCACTTTTATCACAACTTAGTTCCTTTCTCTGTGTATAAATTTACTAAAGTATTTGAAATAATCCACAAATCTAAAAGAAATGGATTTCTTCTCCTGAACCCACATCCTGGCATCAGCCTAATAAATAGCACAGCAGCCTGTGGCTACAGAAACAATATCGGTTTTTCATAAAAGAAAAAAAAATGCATTCCACTGCAACAACTTAAACATGTCATGTGATGAGGGAATTTTTTTGTTTTTAGCTGTTTAGTGGTTTTCTGTGGGGGTTTTTTAAAGTGTGTTTCTCCTTTTACAAGGAATTTATAATTTAATGAAATTCTTTACTACACTAAAATATTTTTCTTTTTTATATCTCATTTAGGAGCATATACACAAAAACCTTTGCTCCACTTTTTAATCATTGTCAACAGAATCTGCTTGAGCAAATTTTAGTAGTTCAAAATAAAAAGCCTGAAAATATTCACATCACAGAAATGCAACGCCAAGGTCATGTATTAGTTGTTCAGAAATTGACAAAAGGCCGTCGGTAAGTTTGGTTCCTGGGATGTTCAACCAAACATCTGTGTTTCTACTGTAAATGAAGTTATTTTTATCGAATAAAAATCCAAGCTGGCCCGTTACAGATCAAATGAACATCAAATTCGGTTTGAAGCGTCTGGCGTCCCAAAGTTAATTAACCTTTATCAGCGCAGACTGAGCGTTTGCATAGGATTGTGTGGACGTAAATACAGCTACTAGCTGCATTTCCATAACAAATGTGCTCAAAACGTTGTCTATATTCTGCTAAAGTAAAAAAAAAAAAAGCAACAATACAATTTTGCAATTGCGTTGTTTAAATTAAAGAAGAGTCACAATTAAAAATCACACATGAACAATCTTGTTCAAGAAATAACACCCTCCTCATAGCACTTCTTATGGTCTACTGCTTTGTAGTTAGCGCCATTAGCAACGTCCGGTTGTTGATCATGTGACTCGTGTGATGCAAAAAAAGTGTGTCCAGTTGCCATTTCGCAAAATACACACATTTTAATATGGCCGGGGGGAAAAAAACCCTCTCTTTGTAAAAGTTTTTAAGAAATTGGCACGTCTTCCATTAAGTGAATTCATTTTCGAAACGTCAAATTTCGCAATTTGAAGGTTAACGGAAGCGCGGCTACTGTTGGGTCACTGACATCATATTTAAGTAGCAACGGTATAAATGTGAGCTTCAGAACTTTTCAACATCCCCCAAAAAATCTGATACTCGCATTAACTGTTGTGTGATGGATTATCACTTACCCAGGGCGGGGTTATACCAACATCAACATTTTTCATCATCATTGTTGTGCAGTTTGTTTTTTACATAATAAGAAGAAACTACTGGAATAGAGTGAGGCTTTTCTCAGAACTCAAGGCTATTAAAAAAAAAGAGAGAGAGCGATAGAGAGAGGGAGGGGGGATGATTACTTGGAGTGGGTGTACCTCTGTGCATCCATCAAATCTCTCTGCCCATTTGGTTCAGCTCAGGGTAGCAGGAGGCTGACCAGCCGTGGACACAATCCAAGTCCATCAAAGAGACGCAAGAGACCGACCAGCACACATGAACGCAGTCCTACCATCAGCCCAAAACAATCAATCCAACGAGCGAAGGATCCGAACCACACAGAGTAATCAGATGCAGAGAAGCCAAAGCAGAGGTCTTGTTTTACTGTATTCAAACTGATTACTGTATCATATTATCATCAACTGTCCCTGTCAGAGACGCTGACTAATCATCTGACTCACAGAGGATGACTCGGCCCTCTGTTGTTCGTTTAGTTCAAGGACCTTTAATGAGCAGCTGGAGTGGGGAATATCCTCGCTGAGCTAATTAGCATATTAGGAGCTGCAACTCACAGTTATTATTGGTCTCAATCAGGCTAAAGTCAATTGCTGACTTGATATATAAGGTGAACGTGTTGGAGCACCAAAATAGTTTGGCAGTCCAGTTCAGGGGACCAAATTTTAGCCTAACCAAATGTATCACCTGTACGTTTTGGGAAGCTGTTGTAAAAGACAGGAAGAGAAATTTGACTGTACAATCTGACCTTTAAGGATGGATGCCATTATCTGTAATGTGCTGAGCCAGAAAATACGCAGGTAGCTGGAACATTTCAAAGACAGAAGATGCATTCGTTAATTATAAAGCGCTGACCTTTTGGATTCTGAATCCTACAGTGTTCAGCAAATCATTTTGGGACTTAAAAAAAAACAAAACAAAAAAAAACAGATTAAAGATCTTCTGATCTTTGTTTTAAATGTTTTACTTCATATATAGAACATATAATTTTTTTATTTCTCTTCATAACTGACACAGACCCATTCGGTAAATTAGAATATTATAGAAAAATCAATTTATTTCTGTAACTCCGTCACCAGGTGAAACACATCTCTTAAAGGGTCAGTATTATGTGCTTTCCACACCATTTTATAGAACAATCAAGTAACTACTTTTCCTTAACTTGTTATAAAAATGCTATGTCAAATACAACTTTAAAAAATATTGATGTTGTAATTTAGTACTTTGAAATTGGGCCTCTGCCTCTTTAAAAACGCCTGCTCTTTCTGAAACTCCGCCTTTAGGAAGCCATCTCAACGTCACTCCTCTAAAACCCTCTAGTAACATTTTTACCTGCGTTTCACTGAGAATTAAGTTCCACCAGGTGTTTGCTAATTGCTGCTAGCTAGTCTGCAGGAGTTGAGTGGAGGAGAAATGGAGGATGGATGCTCTGAAACTCAGAAACTTAGAAACCAAGGAGGAACTGCGCCTCAAAGGCGGAGCTTGGTCCACCCAGACGTTTACCACAACCAAATGGTTGCCACGGGAGATGATTGGATTTCTCAAACATGCTTGAAAGAATCAAGCCAACACTCAAGGTGTGTTTTTGGTGAGGGAATATAACATAACATGGTGTAAAGCTAAAAGAAAAAAATGTGAATTTGACATAATACTGCCTCTTTAATCATCATGATTACAATTTTACATTAGACCAAAAAGAGAAATGTGGGCTTAATGAAAAGATTAACAAATTCAAAAGGTTATTTTCAAATGGTGTTTTTGAATCTGACAGAGACTCCGTTTTTAAGAATCCTGCCCTTCTTGCAGAGTGCTTTTTAAAAACTGGAGTGGAAAATAGTTCTTAAACTTTTAAACTCCAAGGAAATGAAAAAAAAAAAACCACGTCACCCAAAATGGCTGTTAAATCAGGGAGGCTTGTTAGTTCCATCCTCTTTTGCAACTTCTGCGGGCACATTCTTTCTCCTGTGAGCGTCTGAAACATTCACACTTATTACAGTCACAACCTTCTACCTTTTTTGTCTCGTGTTCCACTTATTACAGCCCCACCGCATAAAGGACGCATCAGTGACAGAACAGAGGAGCCAAGAGGAAAAACACTCCGACAGACGGTGTGGAGAAAAATAATAAAATGTGTCATTTTCCCTTTTTTTTTCTTTTCCCCATGAAAGGCTGTGAAAAAAGGTGCTTATGTTTTTGATGTATTCATGTTCCATCAAGTTAGAAAAGGATTCCAGCAACTTTTAAAGCATTTTATTCTTTTTTTCTTTCAAAGCATTATGTAAAACCCAGCCTTTTATGCTTCCACCAAGCTTTTGCACATCCATTTCATGGAGAGCTGGGCTCTCTCACTGCAATCACAAAGCGTCCTTTTCGATTGTTTCATGGTTTCACTGAGTTCTTCTTTTCACTGTACCTGTGATGTGGCGTTATCTCTTTCTTTTATTTATGAACAACTGAATCACACACATTCTGTATGTCACAGAGGAATTTCTAGACGCAGAAAACTTTCTGCTTACGGATTCTCACTAGCATAATGCAGATTATGGCTGTTGCATAAATCCACCTGGAGATGAAAACTTGACCTTTCATCTCCAGACTCTCTGCTTTTCTGCCCATTTCAGTTAAACGACAGAACAAAGGTTAATATCCTCCATTCTTATAGAAAAAGAGAAATTGCCAAATATTACACTATAAAACCATATTCAATAAATAAGAATAAGTTTCCAAATTTAAAGTGTTTGCTTTATTGGTTTGACATGATACTTTAGTACTAAATATCATGTTTTCATTAGTTATAAGCAGTAAATGGTCATAATTAACAAAATAAAGCCTTGGCAATGACAGTTTGTGTTATTAATTTATGTAAATTGTTTCACGGAGTTACTGAAATAAATTGACTTTTTCAATAATATTCTAATTTACTGTATACTACCGCATATATAGCTAAAACCCACATTTCCATTACAATTGGTGCGCAAAACTTTCAGTAATTTTGAAAAAAAAAAAAAAAAGGTTTCTCCGCTAAATAAGAAACATAATTAAAATCACATGTGAATAAGTTTGTTCACATAAGTCACTAAAAAAACATGCTATCTCTTCATCCTCCAGCTACTTCCTGTCTTCTTCTTCTTCCTGTTTTGCACCAGTGGCAACATCCAGTCGTTGATCACATGACTCCCATGATGCCAAAAAAGTGTTTCCTTTACTCTTTTGTAAAAATAGACCAATTTTGATGTGGTGAAAAAAAAAACTCATCCTGTCTCTAAAACACTTTATCAAAAAAACAACATAAGTTTTTTTTTTTAATTTGCGTGTGTACGTTAAGCAAATTAATCTTTAAATTTCAAATTGTGTGATCATATAAACATTGGAAACACAGCTAGTGTGTTGTGGGGTTGCTAGTATAGATTGATTATTAATTGTGATGTTTTCTCTCTATATGTTTGTAATGTGTTAAGAACGGCTTAGCCGCAGGACGAGAAAGAAAATGTGAAACAGAAGTTCACATTTAGCTTCTTGCTGGATGTTGATGGTGAATTACTGGCAACACAACTGGAAAGGGCTGAAAATAACAAAGTTGTCATTTACCCAGTTCCTCTTCAGAGACTCTGACGTTGATTATCTGGAATCCTCTGAAGTTTAACAGAGGAAGAAAAGGAAATGTCGGGTTTACAAGGGACTGTTTCACCTACAGGGCCACAAAGAGGAGGATGTGCTTCACACTGGAAACCAAGGATGGTGACATAGATAAGCAGCTGGTTCTTACTCACCTCTACAACGATATCAGATCTCACCACGAGGCCGGTGAATGATCTTTTTATCCATGAACCAAAGTTCAGGGGTCGGGTAAACAGCCTAGCTGAGCAACAAAAGGGCGATGAGGCAGAGCAAATCCAAAATCCATGAAGCTGTAATCAATATCCAGGTGCTTGAAGCACAAGCAGAGAGACTCTCAGAGAGAGCAGGCAGAGGACAGCAAACCAGGCAGATACACGAACGGGATAACAGACATGAACGCTGGAAGGCCGAGAGGACGGCTGACAATCTGACACTGAGTGAGTGCAGAGCAGGAGATGATGGGACGAGGCGCATCAGTCAGTAGAGGACTGGAGCAGCACCAGACTCAACTAAGTCTGTCAGTAATTTCCAGTCTCAATCATTTTTGTTTGCAGAATTCATAAACTATTTCATTAGTGGGTTTTGTGGGTTTTGTGGTTTCCATTTTGTTTGTTGTTTTTGGTTTTGCTTCATTTTGGAAGTTTAAGATGTCATTGTTAAGTTCCATTGTTCAGGGTTCTTTACTAAATTTAAGTTTGTAGGTTTTTGAGAGAGGAAACTTGGATTAGTTGGAAAAGTGAAGATCGTGACAATAACCGCAATAATATGAAATTTCCTCTTTAATTAAGATTGCCGTTGTGAAGGACATAATGGATAAGTAAAGAATTCAACTTCAGATGAAATCAACCTTTAGTAACTAGTGAGAGTGGTGGAGATATAGAAATAAGCCATTTAAGTGACTCATCTTTTATTATTATTATTTTTATTTATTTTTTTTGTATGTGTCCCGTTTGGTGGTGTGGCACTCCCAAATGTTGTCCGAGTATCAAGGTGAGGCTCAACATGTTTATTTTCACAAGTGGAGTATCACGACTTTCACCTTTAAGCTCCACTTGATATCCACAGAAATGTTATACAGAAATTTCTTTGGGTTTGTTTCAAATATAAATTATGTGTATAGATGAAGAAGAAAGGGAAAAAAAACAGAGAAAGGTAGGGAAAAGGTTTAGATGTCTGCCTCTAAACCTGCAGAAAGAGAGAAAACAAAACCGAAACACTGCAACAACGAACACATGCATATAACAGAACATCATTAGAAAGTACACGGTACAACACGGTACAAGATTTATTTCATGCCAACTGCAGCCCAGCTGAGTGTGTATCTGACAAACACCTGAATCTAAACGTGTGTGTATGAGTGTGTATGAGTGTGTGTGCTCCTCTGCTGATCGCCATGCAGATATTCACAACTTACAATCCTTCAGGCTTTTTTTTTTTTTCCCTTTCCTTTTGCATTTCATTTAC
>NW_006800172.1:21388-143411 GCF_000485575.1 Poecilia formosa
ACAACTCGTAGTTACAGGAAAACCATTTATTATATTCATCAGTGGACATGCTAGCTAGCTTTAGCATTGATGGCAGGCTCTGTTGTGTTAGAAATAAGTGGAAGCTGTGAGCGGCACATACACAGACTTCATTGACAGCGCTAGCGCCCTTCGCCTGGCTGTGATTGGTTGTTTCTGACTGAGCTCTGTGTTTCTATGGTTAGTACTGGGAGCACTGGGAGAAGGCAGAGGAGCTAGATTTTTTTAATTTTATTTTCACATATTTTATGTCTCATACTATACTGTCATGACAATGATAATTATAACAAATATGTAAAAAACATATTTTTCATAAAAGTTGCATGCTGTAGCTTAGTTAGCTTAGAAAGTTAGAAGAAATAAACTGAAAACAAACTGGTGAATAAGAAATCAGTCCCGAAGTCGTGTGCTACTACAAAACCTCCAATACTTGGAATATTTACTTGCGTCAGCATGCCAAATGTTTGGAGTGGCCCCAACGGCAGGGCGGTCTGACCACCTTACAGAGCGTTTCATCTAATAATTATTTACAAACTTGGGGCACTGAGACTGTGAACGTAATAGAACTAACATTACATCTCTTCCTTCGGTGCACCTTCTGGGTTGTTGTTGCAATAAAAGCTCAAAATAATCAGAAATACTTGTCTTTGCGCGTTCGATTGCCATGGCAGGCAAAAGAAAAACTATAATGTAAAGACTAGTAACTGATTTGCTAAGATAAAAGAAAAACTGTAAAAGAGAGCGATCACAGCAGGAGGCAGACACAAAAAAGTACATAAATCAGAGAGAAGCCTGGACTTGGACACACGATTGAGTCACAAATTATTTTTCCTTTTTTGCAATCGTCAGAAATATCAAAATAATGAAATGACCCTGATATTGAAAGAAATGATAGAAAGCAGTGATGCAAATACACTCATAATTTAGAATGATCCTTCAGATAATGATGGTACTTTAACATAAAACCTCATAATATACATAATTAAGAAATATTCTAATTACAGCTTAGATGTTGGAATTTCTCTTGAACTGCGCTGTAAACGTTTCTCCACTAGGTGGCAACAGTAACCTGTAGTACTGTTCTACAGCTGCTCCAGCTGCTTCTGGACTGATTCACAGAACCTAAGACAGTCAGTGTTGCTGCAGCGATCCCACACTGCCTGGAAAATCCTGAAGAAATGAACTTGACTACTATTTGAGGTTTCTCAGACGGTATGGGCTCGTTGCTGCTTGCAAACAAACAAAACCTCCTACCTAAACAAAAGAAAAATGCAAAAAAAACGGTGGAAGCTCAGATATTAACATATCTTCATTTGACTTACATTTTAGCTGTGCTTTTGATATTTACCTACTGCTGAGGAAAAATGTTTAAAAAAGAAAAAAAAACACATCTCAGCTTTTAGATGTACCACTTTTATCACAACTTAGTTCCTTTCTCTGTGTATAAATTTACTAAAGTATTTGAAATAATCCACAAATCTAAAAGAAATGGATTTCTTCTCCTGAACCCACATCCTGGCATCAGCCTAATAAATAGCACAGCAGCCTGTGGCTACAGAAACAATATCGGTTTTTCATAAAAGAAAAAAAAATGCATTCCACTGCAACAACTTAAACATGTCATGTGATGAGGGAATTTTTTTGTTTTTAGCTGTTTAGTGGTTTTCTGTGGGGGTTTTTTAAAGTGTGTTTCTCCTTTTACAAGGAATTTGTAATTTAATGAAATTCTTTACTACACTAAAATATTTTTCTTTTTTATATCTCATTTAGGAGCATATACACAAAAACCTTTGCTCCACTTTTTAATCATTGTCAACAGAATCTGCTTGAGCAAATTTTAGTAGTTCAAAATAAAAAGCCTGAAAATATTCACATCACAGAAATGCAACGCCAAGGTCATGTATTAGTTGTTCAGAAATTGACAAAAGGCCGTCGGTAAGTTTGGTTCCTGGGATGTTCAACCAAACATCTGTGTTTCTACTGTAAATGAAGTTATTTTTATCGAATAAAAATCCAAGCTGGCCCGTTACAGATCAAATGAACATCAAATTCGGTTTGAAGCGTCTGGCGTCCCAAAGTTAATTAACCTTTATCAGCGCAGACTGAGCGTTTGCATAGGATTGTGTGGACGTAAATACAGCTACTAGCTGCATTTCCATAACAAATGTGCTCAAAACGTTGTCTATATTCTGCTAAAGTAAAAAAAAAAAAAGCAACAATACAATTTTGCAATTGCGTTGTTTAAATTAAAGAAGAGTCACAATTAAAAATCACACATGAACAATCTTGTTCAAGAAATAACACCCTCCTCATAGCACTTCTTATGGTCTACTGCTTTGTAGTTAGCGCCATTAGCAACGTCCGGTTGTTGATCATGTGACTCGTGTGATGCAAAAAAAGTGTGTCCAGTTGCCATTTCGCAAAATACACACATTTTAATATGGCCGGGGGGAAAAAAACCCTCTCTTTGTAAAAGTTTTTAAGAAATTGGCACGTCTTCCATTAAGTGAATTCATTTTCGAAACGTCAAATTTCGCAATTTGAAGGTTAACGGAAGCGCGGCTACTGTTGGGTCACTGACATCATATTTAAGTAGCAACGGTATAAATGTGAGCTTCAGAACTTTTCAACATCCCCCAAAAAATCTGATACTCGCATTAACTGTTGTGTGATGGATTATCACTTACCCAGGGCGGGGTTATACCAACATCAACATTTTTCATCATCATTGTTGTGCAGTTTGTTTTTTACATAATAAGAAGAAACTACTGGAATAGAGTGAGGCTTTTCTCAGAACTCAAGGCTATTAAAAAAAAAGAGAGAGAGCGATAGAGAGAGGGAGGGGGGATGATTACTTGGAGTGGGTGTACCTCTGTGCATCCATCAAATCTCTCTGCCCATTTGGTTCAGCTCAGGGTAGCAGGAGGCTGACCAGCCGTGGACACAATCCAAGTCCATCAAAGAGACGCAAGAGACCGACCAGCACACATGAACGCAGTCCTACCATCAGCCCAAAACAATCAATCCAACGAGCGAAGGATCCGAACCACACAGAGTAATCAGATGCAGAGAAGCCAAAGCAGAGGTCTTGTTTTACTGTATTCAAACTGATTACTGTATCATATTATCATCAACTGTCCCTGTCAGAGACGCTGACTAATCATCTGACTCACAGAGGATGACTCGGCCCTCTGTTGTTCGTTTAGTTCAAGGACCTTTAATGAGCAGCTGGAGTGGGGAATATCCTCGCTGAGCTAATTAGCATATTAGGAGCTGCAACTCACAGTTATTATTGGTCTCAATCAGGCTAAAGTCAATTGCTGACTTGATATATAAGGTGAACGTGTTGGAGCACCAAAATAGTTTGGCAGTCCAGTTCAGGGGACCAAATTTTAGCCTAACCAAATGTATCACCTGTACGTTTTGGGAAGCTGTTGTAAAAGACAGGAAGAGAAATTTGACTGTACAATCTGACCTTTAAGGATGGATGCCATTATCTGTAATGTGCTGAGCCAGAAAATACGCAGGTAGCTGGAACATTTCAAAGACAGAAGATGCATTCGTTAATTATAAAGCGCTGACCTTTTGGATTCTGAATCCTACAGTGTTCAGCAAATCATTTTGGGACTTAAAAAAAAACAAAACAAAAAAAAACAGATTAAAGATCTTCTGATCTTTGTTTTAAATGTTTTACTTCATATATAGAACATATAATTTTTTTATTTCTCTTCATAACTGACACAGACCCATTCGGTAAATTAGAATATTATAGAAAAATCAATTTATTTCTGTAACTCCGTCACCAGGTGAAACACATCTCTTAAAGGGTCAGTATTATGTGCTTTCCACACCATTTTATAGAACAATCAAGTAACTACTTTTCCTTAACTTGTTATAAAAATGCTATGTCAAATACAACTTTAAAAAATATTGATGTTGTAATTTAGTACTTTGAAATTGGGCCTCTGCCTCTTTAAAAACGCCTGCTCTTTCTGAAACTCCGCCTTTAGGAAGCCATCTCAACGTCACTCCTCTAAAACCCTCTAGTAACATTTTTACCTGCGTTTCACTGAGAATTAAGTTCCACCAGGTGTTTGCTAATTGCTGCTAGCTAGTCTGCAGGAGTTGAGTGGAGGAGAAATGGAGGATGGATGCTCTGAAACTCAGAAACTTAGAAACCAAGGAGGAACTGCGCCTCAAAGGCGGAGCTTGGTCCACCCAGACGTTTACCACAACCAAATGGTTGCCACGGGAGATGATTGGATTTCTCAAACATGCTTGAAAGAATCAAGCCAACACTCAAGGTGTGTTTTTGGTGAGGGAATATAACATAACATGGTGTAAAGCTAAAAGAAAAAAATGTGAATTTGACATAATACTGCCTCTTTAATCATCATGATTACAATTTTACATTAGACCAAAAAGAGAAATGTGGGCTTAATGAAAAGATTAACAAATTCAAAAGGTTATTTTCAAATGGTGTTTTTGAATCTGACAGAGACTCCGTTTTTAAGAATCCTGCCCTTCTTGCAGAGTGCTTTTTAAAAACTGGAGTGGAAAATAGTTCTTAAACTTTTAAACTCCAAGGAAATGAAAAAAAAAAAACCACGTCACCCAAAATGGCTGTTAAATCAGGGAGGCTTGTTAGTTCCATCCTCTTTTGCAACTTCTGCGGGCACATTCTTTCTCCTGTGAGCGTCTGAAACATTCACACTTATTACAGTCACAACCTTCTACCTTTTTTGTCTCGTGTTCCACTTATTACAGCCCCACCGCATAAAGGACGCATCAGTGACAGAACAGAGGAGCCAAGAGGAAAAACACTCCGACAGACGGTGTGGAGAAAAATAATAAAATGTGTCATTTTCCCTTTTTTTTTCTTTTCCCCATGAAAGGCTGTGAAAAAAGGTGCTTATGTTTTTGATGTATTCATGTTCCATCAAGTTAGAAAAGGATTCCAGCAACTTTTAAAGCATTTTATTCTTTTTTTCTTTCAAAGCATTATGTAAAACCCAGCCTTTTATGCTTCCACCAAGCTTTTGCACATCCATTTCATGGAGAGCTGGGCTCTCTCACTGCAATCACAAAGCGTCCTTTTCGATTGTTTCATGGTTTCACTGAGTTCTTCTTTTCACTGTACCTGTGATGTGGCGTTATCTCTTTCTTTTATTTATGAACAACTGAATCACACACATTCTGTATGTCACAGAGGAATTTCTAGACGCAGAAAACTTTCTGCTTACGGATTCTCACTAGCATAATGCAGATTATGGCTGTTGCATAAATCCACCTGGAGATGAAAACTTGACCTTTCATCTCCAGACTCTCTGCTTTTCTGCCCATTTCAGTTAAACGACAGAACAAAGGTTAATATCCTCCATTCTTATAGAAAAAGAGAAATTGCCAAATATTACACTATAAAACCATATTCAATAAATAAGAATAAGTTTCCAAATTTAAAGTGTTTGCTTTATTGGTTTGACATGATACTTTAGTACTAAATATCATGTTTTCATTAGTTATAAGCAGTAAATGGTCATAATTAACAAAATAAAGCCTTGGCAATGACAGTTTGTGTTATTAATTTATGTAAATTGTTTCACGGAGTTACTGAAATAAATTGACTTTTTCAATAATATTCTAATTTACTGTATACTACCGCATATATAGCTAAAACCCACATTTCCATTACAATTGGTGCGCAAAACTTTCAGTAATTTTGAAAAAAAAAAAAAAAAGGTTTCTCCGCTAAATAAGAAACATAATTAAAATCACATGTGAATAAGTTTGTTCACATAAGTCACTAAAAAAACATGCTATCTCTTCATCCTCCAGCTACTTCCTGTCTTCTTCTTCTTCCTGTTTTGCACCAGTGGCAACATCCAGTCGTTGATCACATGACTCCCATGATGCCAAAAAAGTGTTTCCTTTACTCTTTTGTAAAAATAGACCAATTTTGATGTGGTGAAAAAAAAAACTCATCCTGTCTCTAAAACACTTTATCAAAAAAACAACATAAGTTTTTTTTTTTAATTTGCGTGTGTACGTTAAGCAAATTAATCTTTAAATTTCAAATTGTGTGATCATATAAACATTGGAAACACAGCTAGTGTGTTGTGGGGTTGCTAGTATAGATTGATTATTAATTGTGATGTTTTCTCTCTATATGTTTGTAATGTGTTAAGAACGGCTTAGCCGCAGGACGAGAAAGAAAATGTGAAACAGAAGTTCACATTTAGCTTCTTGCTGGATGTTGATGGTGAATTACTGGCAACACAACTGGAAAGGGCTGAAAATAACAAAGTTGTCATTTACCCAGTTCCTCTTCAGAGACTCTGACGTTGATTATCTGGAATCCTCTGAAGTTTAACAGAGGAAGAAAAGGAAATGTCGGGTTTACAAGGGACTGTTTCACCTACAGGGCCACAAAGAGGAGGATGTGCTTCACACTGGAAACCAAGGATGGTGACATAGATAAGCAGCTGGTTCTTACTCACCTCTACAACGATATCAGATCTCACCACGAGGCCGGTGAATGATCTTTTTATCCATGAACCAAAGTTCAGGGGTCGGGTAAACAGTCTAGCTGAGCAACAAAAGGGCGATGAGGCAGAGCAAATCCAAAATCCATGAAGCTGTAATCAATATCCAGGTGCTTGAAGCACAAGCAGAGAGACTCTCAGAGAGAGCAGGCAGAGGACAGCAAACCAGGCAGATACACGAACGGGATAACAGACATGAACGCTGGAAGGCCGAGAGGACGGCTGACAATCTGACACTGAGTGAGTGCAGAGCAGGAGATGATGGGACGAGGCGCATCAGTCAGTAGAGGACTGGAGCAGCACCAGACTCAACTAAGTCTGTCAGTAATTTCCAGTCTCAATCATTTTTGTTTGCAGAATTCATAAACTATTTCATTAGTGGGTTTTGTGGGTTTTGTGGTTTCCATTTTGTTTGTTGTTTTTGGTTTTGCTTCATTTTGGAAGTTTAAGATGTCATTGTTAAGTTCCATTGTTCAGGGTTCTTTACTAAATTTAAGTTTGTAGGTTTTTGAGAGAGGAAACTTGGATTAGTTGGAAAAGTGAAGATCGTGACAATAACCGCAATAATATGAAATTTCCTCTTTAATTAAGATTGCCGTTGTGAAGGACATAATGGATAAGTAAAGAATTCAACTTCAGATGAAATCAACCCTTAGTAACTAGTGAGAGTGGTGGAGATATAGAAATAAGCCATTTAAGTGACTCATCTTTTATTATTATTATTTTTATTTATTTTTTTTGTATGTGTCCCGTTTGGTGGTGTGGCACTCCCAAATGTTGTCCGAGTATCAAGGTGAGGCTCAACATGTTTACTTTCACAAGTGGAGTATCACGACTTTCACCTTTAAGCTCCACTTGATATCCACAGAAATGTTATACAGAAATTTCTTTGGGTTTGTTTCAAATATAAATTATGTGTATAGATGAAGAAGAAAGGGAAAAAAAACAGAGAAAGGTAGGGAAAAGGTTTAGATGTCTGCCTCTAAACCTGCAGAAAGAGAGAAAACAAAACCGAAACACTGCAACAACGAACACATGCATATAACAGAACATCATTAGAAAGTACACGGTACAACACGGTACAAGATTTATTTCATGCCAACTGCAGCCCAGCTGAGTGTGTATCTGACAAACACCTGAATCTAAACGTGTGTGTATGAGTGTGTATGAGTGTGTGTGCTCCTCTGCTGATCTCCATGCAGATATTCACAACTTACAAGCCTTCAGGCTTTTTTTTTTTTCCCTTTCCTTTTGCATTTCATTTACACTCCAGAAGCTAAATCATGGTTCCAGTCCTCTGTGACTGCCTGTGACTTTTTGTAGCTCAAAAGCCGCTTCATGGCACTCCAGAGCTCACAGGCCAATCAAAGCCTTCGTTTATTTTTTGGGTTTTTTTCTCACAATGTCACGAGAAGAAGACGTCAATCTGGCAGCCAGTCGAGGTGAGAGCCTATAAAAAGCACTGGCACAGTAACACAGTTGTCAAGATATGCATAGTCTACATCTGGGGGTCCTTCAGGAACGGAGCCTCTGGAGGGATGAGAAGATGGAAATAGCACTTGTGAACAGAACTTGAACTGCATTAAAACAGTGCAATCTCGCACTTTCACACTCGCATTAACGTGACTATCAGCAACGAGATCGACTTTTTTTCCCCCCCCTCCTTCTCAGGCAGACTCATTTCCCCAGCGTGAGAGTCATCTGCGTTTGCCTGTACGCAATCACTCGCTGGCTTGTTCTCGGCCGTCTTTTCTTCGTCTCCCATCTGTTTTGCTTCTTTTTGGGCCTCTGCTGTACTTCCATGCACACGGCTCCGCAGCTCTCAATAACCCAGGGATTCGGTAAAACAGAGCGCTTTATTGAGAGCTGCAGAATGCTCCCGTTGAGCCAATTTCTGCTTCAGTCGAGTAAATTGAGGAGAGCAGGAGTGACGAATTGAAGTGTTTATTGATCTCCCAGTATTACTTAAATGTGAAGTCATTAGAAGTGTGACAGTACACACTTGTATGGTGAAAGTAAGCACACATTCCAAAGTACTTTGGGCCATACTCTTTCCATTGGTGGATTGAACAGAGCTCTGCGAGACGTTCAAAGCTTGAGGAATCTATTTACAGCCTAATCCCACTTTAAACTTCTCCACAACTTTCTCTCTAACCTGTCTGGCGTGTTTCTTGGACTTCATGATGCCAATATCCTCTTAACAAACCTCTGAGGCTGACACAGAGCAGCCGGATTGGTAGAGAGATTAGATTACACACAGGTGGACTGTGATTACCAATTAGCAAACATCAGGCAACTTCTGAAGACAAGAAGAGAAAAGGGGGCTGAATACTTTTGCAATACACTTCTGTATTTCTTGAATACAGTAACCCTGAATCCTCCCTGACTCCATACTCTACGTCGCCATCCCACCTCCTGCCCCAAAGGTTGCCAGGGAACGGCGCCTCCTCATGATTGCGTGGGAGTACGAACAGACAAGTGGATAGGTGGCCAGAGGAAAGGGAAGTGAGTCTTAGGTAGAAGACGAAAAGTCTTCAGCACTCTACTTGTTACTCAGATCAGCTTTTTAATCTTTTTTCCCCGCAGTCCCGGTCGGTAGTCAGACACAGTGGGAGCCCAATTAGATTTGCGCCGTTGCTACAAAAACTCTCGTCTTTGTTCCCATCGTTCCTCAAATGGCACCGCGGAATGGATGTCTCTGCTCTGGAGATTTCCGTGTGTCACAGCAAATTGATGTATAAAGTGTGTAGCAAAGTTTCCCCAAAGCACAAACATTTTGAAACGATACACGTGATCTCACATGAAGGTTTTAAAATGTGTGATTCTTAATACCAAAACTGTATTCTAAACAAATTATAAATATAAAACAGTGGAAATGTAGAGTAGAACAATAAAACTACTGCCTGGAAAAGCAACTTTCACTCTATTAAAACCAAGCATGCTTCTTCAAGTACCTTTTCCTCTTGACACCTACTTGACTCGCAAAACAGCTCACTATAACGGCGTCGTGAATGCCTTCAGTGGTTCGACCGAGTCTGATATCATTACTTTTGTTGCAGCAGTCTGGAGGGCTGAAATACGAATCCTTTTACACCGACAGAAGCCCTTCTGCCTCTGGCAAAGAGGAAGAAGCAACCAGATGTAATATATTCTGAGCTGCCAGTCGACAAAGTGTTTTTGTTGTAACACGATTTCTCCTGAGTTGGATGTATGTTTTCAAATAACAGCAGCATGGAAAAAGATTTTATTTACTTGTGTTGAACTACAAGCAATGATAGGATTTGTGCACTTTCATTTTACTCCACTGATAATATCTATTGTATTTTCCTGCAAGAAGGGTTCTGGTTTGCACTTTGAAGCTTTCTAACTTGTGTATCTTTTTTTATCTTTATTCTTCTTTCGTTATGACTTTAGAAAGGATTCCACTTGTCATGGACTTGAGGGTGTGTACTGCATAGTAGCTGCTGCCCAAACGGTCAATAAATGCACATACAATACATATAAACAGATAGAAACATGGACTGCATACACAACAGTTTAAAATCAACAACAGAACAGGCAGGAGACAGAAACTCCTGAAAATATGGCATCCCCGCTGGTTTCCGTTTACCTACGAGTTAATGCTAATGCTAATGTTAGTGGCTACAGGAAGTTATGAAACTTGACAGTGGGGTGTGAACTGTGAATAGCTCATAAACTTGGGATCCTCTCCAAAAACACTTAGAACTCCATATATTAATCGTCCAAACACAGAATATACTGCATTAATGAACACAGTGGAAGCCATCTTGGATCTACAGTGGGAGCTAACGCCTACAGTCTTCCATTTCTATACTTTTTTTGTTCAGCCATTCAGCACCAACGAAAGTAAACGACACTCCTGGATTGGATGCTTTGCTAATCCTATGGCTAATAGCGTGTCAGTTAGCATCGCAGCCAGCTATTTAAGCTGTATTTCCTTTTGAATATTTCATATACGGTCTTCTAAAAAAATTCACTAATATTCCTTAAATAATTTGGAGTTATGCCCGCTGTATTCTTAAATTTTACTCTGCTTTGACAAGCTTGTGCAATTGTTCATGGGCCGTTTTCTTGCTATACGTGGAAATGATTTAGGTTCATAATTATAGCAGCGATTTTGAGCTGGATCGATATTTTAAAGGTCTGTGTTCTGCTGAACCCTTTCTGGCTGCTGTGTTGGCTCAGACAGCCTTTATACTGCAAAACAACAAGCAGACACTCTGTCACCTGATGCAAGCATCAAATTTCACAGGTAAAGATCTTGGAAACGTATGCAGCTAGTTATTGAGTGTTTATCACAACTTCCTGTAAGACTAATAAAACAACTGGCTTTCATTCGTTTCTTTTAGCTTGTATTGAATTAAGGAAACAATTAGAGACAGTCTGGACTGTAAACCAAAATATGTATTGCAGTCTGACTCTACACAGAACCTTTCATTGTGATCAATACGACTTGAAAACCTCTTAGTCTCATCATAGAGACGCATGGTTTTTTATTTTAGTTATAAATCAGTTGTTATAAAGTCATCTGAAAGTGCGTCTGTCTGTCTGTGCGTCTGTGCTTGCTTGATGTTCTGGAGGCCCCCTTGTGGTGTGGATGCTCTAAGCAGCTGCTTAAGCTTCCATAGTTCGTTTTAGCATAGTTTTAATATCGTTTTATGTTTTGATTTTGTTCTAATGACAATATTGTATTTGAGTTTTATTTATTTTTGTTTTTTGTTGTTTTTATAAGTTTTAATATTTTTAAGTATTGAGCACCAGCCCCTTTTAAATAATGTTATGTTTATATTTATTGTTGTCTTGATGTAAAGTTTCCTGTCTGGCAATAGATTTGACTCACCTTACTGTACCTAAATCTTCCTAGTGGTATAAATAAAGTTGGTTGATTAATTGAACTCTCGCATCCCTTATTGGACCGGCTCTATGGCAGTCTAACTTAACTTAAGCTTTATTGGTGTTGGTCTGTGTGTATATATAAGTAGTTTAAAGATCACAATGCTTCCTGTGTAAATTATGAATCTATTCCCCAGCAAACAGCAGCAGGATCACAAAGTTCAAGACTCCTCCAAAGCTACACTAATTAGCAAGACACATCTTCTACGTTTCATCAATACACCACCCAAAGTCTACTGGTTACCAGGGAACCAGATTAGCAAACTCCAAGAAGTTGAGGTCCAAAACCACACACTATAAAAAAAAAAATTTTAAAAATCAGCAAATCACAAACATGACTGATTTCAGCTCAATCGATAACCAAACCTGAGCGCGTGCGAATGAAGGATGTGTTCATTTAGAGCTGTAGCTGAGCGCGTGGCGACCGAAGAAGGGAGAGAGGGATCGTTTCTAATGTTGGATGGATGCAGCAAATATGATGGTAATGCAGCTGAGCTGCTCAGCTAATGTGTGTTAAGTTTAACGTAAGTACTATTGGCAAGGTGTTTGATTGTTTCTCATGACTCAAGACAGGCTGTTTGTTTCAAGCGTAATCATGTTTTCACCTGTAAGCAGGGCCGGTCCAAGCCTTTTTGGGGTCCTAAGCAGCTTTTTTTTTTTTTTTGGCTCTCCCATACCAACACATCATCAACACCAGATGATTTAGAATTCTTAATTCCTAATCTACTCTGCGTGTGTAACACACCTACTATCATTAGCATCATCTGTAATTAGCATAGTTTAATATTCAGACGTCATTCATACCTTTGCATGTTTATATAAGAAATTATTGGAAAGTCTTTGGGAACTGTGTTTCACTTCATGTAATCTGATGTCTGCGTTCCAGTCTCTGTTGTAAAACTCACGTTCAGATGGAATATGTTTGAACTTTACAAACAAAAGAGAAGTTCTTTGAGGAACATCAGCAACAAGCTGCGGCTCTCTGGCACTTCCAGCATCATTAGCATTTTGTACTTGAAACTACACGCACTTGAAAATGAGCCTCTAAATGAAAGAGAATGAAAACCAGTTAAATCCTTTCCTTTCTGAGGTTTTTTTTTGGCTTAAAAACATTTTGATTGGGTGTTTGAGCAGCATAATTAAAGCATGAATTTCTCTCTTCATTTGCTAAGTTCTTTGTATAAATTTGGATTTTTTTGTGTGTGTATTCTGCTGACAGCGGTAATGAACACATGCAATCACTGTAATTAACTCTGAATCTCTTCCTCGGGGCGTTCTGCCTACTTTCTTTCTCGTTTTGCTCGTGCTGTAGCCTCTGATGTAACATTTATTATATTTGCCAAAAAACCTAATGGCTGCGCAACAGAAAACATGACATATGCTTCTACAGTAATCATAAAAACAAAAGAGTTCCTCACTATCTTTGCTCAATGGCACCATTATCTCTCTCCTAATTTGTGCCTTTTGTGTCTTAAACCTCTACAGATTTTGTTTTCACAGTGACTCTCTGACATCTTCACACCCATAAATTACATGTTGACTGTGAAATAAAAAAAAATGGGACGATGAGGAAATATCGACCTTACCATTTCCCACCATCAATGTAACTTGCTATATTTTATATTGCTGCAAAAGTATGGACACAATTCATCTGATTCTGTGTAAAAAGCCTTTGGATTCATTTTTAGCTTCCAGCCTTATTGAGCCGATATCTCCCATTCCTTTCACCAAAACGATGGCTTGCAGAAATGTTGCAAAGCATCGAATGAAGAAAAAAAAAAGTGTTTGATCAAAACACGACACCCACAATGTCCAAACACCAGTTAGCGTCGACCCTGACCCTCTCTGGACTGCTAGGAAACCGAAATGGGGGATATTATTTTCTGTCATTGCAACAAGTCCAAACATGCATCCCAACCAGCGAAGGAGCAGCATCAGAAGCAGAAGAAAACATTCTGAGAGTTGTTAAGGAAGAATATCTAAATTAGTTAACTTTGGAAAAAGATTGGCTCTCTCTCTTCCTCTTAGATCCCAGGTCCTCCCGGCGAGCCACGTGTGGCCACAAGGAAAACAACAATGCGTGTTGACGTCACAGAATTACAGAGTTTAATCCAATAGGAAACAATGTATGAATTAACAACAAAACTGCAGAACAACAGAAACATACATTGATTACCTGAGACAAAAAGAAAATAGAAAGGCAAATACACGTCTTTGGAGAGAGCTGGTGCAAAAAGGCAAAAAAGTGGCAGCTATCTGAATTATTACTCCTGGGCACGAACTTTTATGATGTAGGCATGTTTTTCCTCTTTAATATATTCAAATAAGGCGTACCTCTGCTTGACCAACTGGAAGCTATCTTGGACACTGAGAAAAACTTAGAACTCTCCCTAATTTATGGCAAAGATCAAAGGCCATTTGCTCTTTTGTTTAACAAAAAGAGCGGAGACCTGCAGAACATAATATGAAAGTAAATTAAGAGTCAATTTCAGCTGAATTTGGATTCAGATAGATCAAGTAGAAACTGACAAGAACCGGATGAAACAACAAAAATGAAAACAAATTTATTTTCCAATATAAGATCAAAATGGTCCCACACTGAAAACCTTTCCTTTGAACCTGCTCCAAAGTTGATGCTGTAAAAGGATAAGAATGTGTTTGGCAAATGCTTTTGACAGATTGACAGATTCGCTTCCTTATAAACACAGTTTGTCGTGTTAATATCATTTCGAAACAGTTCCTGTGTCGGTCACGTGACTTGCTGAAACCAATACGCGCACCGACACGAGCTTTGGTCTATGGGCTTGACACATGCGCCGACACATCGGTGTTGCCGGACCCATCACTACTGTAAAGATTTCATGGACCTGATGAGCTACAATATGGCCTCCTTCAGAATAACATCATATAAATTGAGGTAGTTTGGCATTTCGTCAACTTGGTCAGATGTCAACTCCGTCAGAGTTTTTCTGACTCTTTCAGTGAAATTGTTGTCAAATCTCACTTAAATGTGCAATTAATTCATTTTAATCTATTTTACATAAATTGCATTACTTCACATGTATCAAGTTTTTCTTTTTACTCACTAGTTTGTCACCACCTTCAGTTCTGTCAACTCTGTCAGATGGACTTTTTGTTGTTTTTTGTTTTAAATAATGTTTCTTTTGTTTCTTGAGAAACATTTGTCAGTAAAATGAGTAAAAATATCACTAGTAGGGTATTTAAAAAATCATTTTATATTTATTTTTGTCAGATGGTGATGACAAAGTTCTGGGTCAGGTCGATTAAAAATGTAATTTAAAAAAACAATGTTGCAACTGGGAGCCTGTACCTTAGTATCTTTACATTTCCAAACCATTATTTGTCATATTTGCATACATAAGGTGGAGAAATAATAAAAAAAAATATGGGAAAATTAAAACCCATTTTGTCCCTATTCTCAAGAATCACTGATCTATTACTGATGTTCAAGAGTTTGTTTTCGCTACAGCTGCAGTTAAATCACATTATAAATGAAGTTGTTGATGATCTTGATGATTTTTTACGAACAACAAAAAACCCCGACTGATTAAGTCAGTCATCAGTTCATACCCACTAACGTAAAGAAGTACCTATTAATGTACTTTAATTTGGTAAAAGAGTTTTTCTTAAATACACTGGGCACCAAAACTGTCTCTAGCCCAGGGGCCGGCATGCTTGCAAATTTGGCCCTGGTCACTGTATTTTGTCACTTTTCTTCACATTTTTTGTCGTCCATTCTGATGTCTTTCTTCAGTCTTTGCCTCCCTGCTCATTCAGATGAGCTGATAGCCACCTGCTGCTGTCTGAGCGAGCTCTGCGCTGGTGGCGACACAGGACATTTCTCAGACATTTCCCGACGTTCGGCTCACCCTCACCTCATCACGCTTCGGTTCAATAGCGCTATATGTGACCTCTGAGGAGACAACATGTTGAAGTTCTGAACTTATTCCTCTGTTCTCACTGAGTTCGAGGTGAGAGCTGCCTCTATTCTTTATGAATTTGTCCAGTTTGCATTACGCCCACGGTGCTGTTTAGAAAGCGGCGTTTTGACATCTCCCAGGTGAAGGTGGCACCATCAGATGAAGCACAAAAAGTGCTGGTGTTGCAGCGCGGCTCTGTCTGGTTTACCAAAGTGGCCCCTGCGGTACAAACATTCATGGGGCGGGGGGAAAGCTGGCTGACAGATGAAAGGGCCCAGCCACTGGAGGTAGCCATGGCAACCAGTCATCCTCACCATGACATTGCAACAAAACACTGTATGTGGTCTTTTGGGATTTCTTTTTCATATTAGGCTTGACTCACCGGCACAAAAGAAAAGGATAGAGCCTGGCTCTTTGAATTGTGTGGGATAGATTAACCAATGAATCATGTGGATACAATAGAGATATGTCAAAATACAGTAAAATATGCATGTTTATTGAACTATGTTTAAGCAACATATATTTTACTAGACTCCTTCTGTGGTTTAATTTCATAATAGCCAACTACTGCTGGTTAAACAAAATATAAAAATACACTTAAATGTTCTTAAAGGGGTAATATTATGTGGAATTGTCTTTTTTTAGTGTTGTATCATGTTATAATGTTGATCTCTCATCAAAATGTACCTGGAGTGTTGCCATGCGTGTTTGAGAAATCCTTTAGTCTCCAATGGCAACCATTCAGCTGGATGTACATAGCTCCGCCTTCAAGGATGAAGCTCCTCCTCTGAGCTGCAGAGTCTGAGCTTCTGAGCAAATCTCGACTGTGACTCCTCCCACTCAGCTCCTTCAGACTAGCCAGCAGCAATTAGCAAACACCTGGTAGAAATGTGGAACTGCTGAGCTTATTATAGGAGCTGCTTCTCAGAGCATCGCTGGTAAAAACGTTGTTAAAGGGTTAATATTGGAGCCATGTTGTGATGAATTCCTGAAGGCGGAGTTTCAGAATGAGCCTGACTTTCTTAAAGAGACAGGCCCAATCTCAAGACGTTAAATTAAGAAGTCAAATTTCTTCTAAGTCGTATTTCAGATCTATAGCATTTCTTTTAACAACTGAAGTTAACATAGTAACTTTATTATGAAATAAAGTGGCACTTTGTTCATGGAATACACATTTTGCTGCCCCTCTAACTCCTGTGTCTAATGTATCCACTACATGTAACTGCTTATTAATGAGGCAGAGGGTTAGCGCTTCCATTAGCACGTTCAGCTTCAGATGTGCCAACAACATCTCACGGTCAAGTGTTTCCGAGGTACTTTAGCAAAAATACAGAAATAGGCCTGTAGAAGAGAGAACCTTCTGTGCCAGCATTCATAGAGGAAGAACTGGCACAATTCTGAAGGTCGATGGGTTAGGAAAACAAGATGGAAGCTCTAAAGTAGCCTTTATTAGAGCAGGTGCATTCAAACTTTATGAGAAAACGAAGAAAGAAAACAAAAGTGGCAAAAAACCTTTGTCGGTTTTAAATGAGAATCCGTGGGCAAAACGCTCCGTCAGCGCTGTGTTGAGTCCTCACCAGATGCACACAGAACACAGGATTTGCATAGTGTAATTGCTCTATTATATGCATATCAGCTCATGATGAATTCTCCTCCCTGTTTGGAGACAAGCGTGTCACATGTGTCAGTGTCCTCACCGAGCAGCTACAGTGGAATCGCTCCAAACTACATGTAACTGTAGTTTGGAGCGATAATCAGCAGGACGGGGGCTGCAGCGATGGAGACCAGAGGGGACATGCATGGAGAATCGTTGATGAAATCTGATAAACACTTCAAAAAACTTGATGTGGTTTTTGAAGATGGTACGGACAGAATTTACAAGAGTTTTCACTCAAAGTGTAATTCAGGGATGTCCAAAGTGCGGTTCTGGACTGATTTTCTTACTGTAATTCAATAATAGGAAAAATGTATCCCCCCATCAGAGATGCAACAAAAAATTTTAGATTCAATGCAAAATATTTGCTTTAATGACAAATCTTTTTTTCATTTTCTTTCATTTTTATAGTGAATCTGGTCACAATTATCCTGGGATTTTTATTATAAAGCAGATTTTAACCCATCCAAACGCATTTAATTCAGTTATTAAGCTAACCAGCTACAGCAAATGTTTTCTGAGAAAAGGTGAACCAAATCCTGTTCTTGTGCTGACAATAGACAATTTTTTTTCCCAAATAATGTAATATGCAAACTTAATGCCTTTCTTTTGAAGGGGTGGTATTACATATTTTTCAGGCATATGTGGCATTTTAAAGCGTAATCAAAAAACTGTTATCTTCAGTTGTTATAAAGATGCTACATTTATCAAATATGACTTAAAAGAAATTTCACTTCATGATTTAACACCTTGAAATTGGGCCTCTATCCCTTTAAGAACTCCTGCTCTTTCTGAAACTTCAGGAAGTCATCGCGTTTCTCCTCTATTCACATTTTTACCAGCGTTTCACTCAGAAGTGCCTTGTTTAATGAGCTCAACAGATGCACAGTTTCACCAGGTGTTTGCTAATTGATGTTGGCTAGTCTGAAGGAGCTGAGTGGGTTCAGGGGAAGGCTGCTCTGTGAGGCAGGAGCTCTGAATCTTGGAAACTGCAGCTCTGAGGAGGAGCGTCGTCCTCGAAGGCGGAGCTAGGTTCAACCAGGCATTTTGAACAGATAAATGGTTGCCATGGAGATTAAAGGATTTCTCTAATATGCATGAAAGACTGAAGGCAACACTGCAGGTATGTTTATGATGAGGGGAAAACATTGTAACGTGATCTACAGCTCAAAAAAGTAGATTTTACACGACACTGCCCCTTTAATGAGGAAAACATGCAAAACTCTTTTTCAGGTTTCATCTACTCATTGCTTTCCTTTGAAAACTACATCTTTGTTTTGTTAAAGTGTTGCACGCTTAGTTTATAGTTGGGTATGTAAAACATTTGGACACCTTTGATGTACCTGAAGCAGGGACAGAGAAGCAGGCGGTAACAAACCATCAGCAGATGCTTCAGCTAGCATACATGCTAAGGAGATTAAAGCTGTCAGAGCAAAGGTTTCTGCAGACTCACCCCAGAGCCCTGGGCTGAGTCTTTCATGCGGGGGCTGGTGTTTTTAAAGCACTCGCAAAACTGTAAGATCAATCCAACTCACATCTATATCAAAGCGTGTGACATGGAGCCATTTCAAGAGTTTCACTTCTCCATACAGATGTCTTGTAAGGCTGCGTCTACGTGAGGAAAATCTTTGTGAGATCTCTTTTAGTCGGAATGCACTCAGGATGTGATGAAGTCGACTTTGACGCTCATTCAGTGTAGTTTTGTAGTTGTTACAAAACTACATTTACAGGCATTAGCAACACTCCAAAAGACATCAAGAAAAATAATCCATAAGGTTGGAAAATTTAGGAAATGCTGACACGCTGCTTGTAAAATCGAAATGATTAAAATTCATGTAAAACTACAGGCAGCTCTACCTTAACTCTTTGCAAAGCGAAAAGTAAACCAATACAGGAAAACGTCCAAAACGTAGCTCAAGACAAAGTAGCAAATTTAGAAATTAAGGTTGAAATCACAGATTAAAACATGCAAATTCAAAATAACTTTTGTGTATAAGTGGAATTATTTGAATGCTGAACTTAGACAATGTCCAAACATAAAACTGTCCAAATTATCATGTAAACATATGATTATTGTTGGTTGTAATATATATTATTAGTCGATAATTGTTGGTGTTTCTGTTTCTGATCCTACTGGGTTTTTTTGTTTGTTTTATTTGATGATCATCCATTCTAGTTAAAATCAAATAGGCACTAAATCGATGAGTTAATTATAAAATACGTGTTTAGTTAGTATGTGAGATTAAATGGTTGAATAAGAGTGTGAACATTTATAAGTTTATACATCCAGCCATTCCCTTGAATATGTGAAACAAAAGTTTTGACATTATGCCCTGTATTCTGTTATTAAACAAACAAAACCCAAAATATGTCAAACCAACCAAGATGTTCGTTTCTGGCACCACAAGGGCCTCTACAAAGATAATAAAACAAAGCACAATTGGTATCACAGCAATCATACCCTTCTTATAATTACTGATCAGCTGTTTGTATGTAACTTCCCATATTTCAACATTTTCTATCTGGCTTTGAGGCAGGTAGGCCTCCTTGCCAGGGGTATGAATAATTTTGGTGCTTTACAGTAATTTGTGTCTGTACTGTTTTCTTATTTTCTATCAAAGTTTTTTCTGCTGAAACACTTAAAAGAGAAGATTATTCTGTCTATTCTCTCTGAAGTTTATCCTGTTGAACATGAGGCCGGTGTGACGTAAACGTTATGAGTTCTGGTGCATTCAGGGACTTCGTTGTTGTTCGTATTTGGATCATTCATCCCTTTGTTATGCGAAGACATTAAAACTGTATGAAAATCCGAATGAGAAATTGATTTCTTCCAGTTCATTTCTTGACTTTCTCTGTTTTGAAAAAGAAAAACCATTATACGATCCAAGAAAAACTGCTGATCTACTGAGATTCTCACACAATCGTCTCTCAGGTTTACTTGGAAGAAGCCAAAAAAACAAAAAAAAGAGAGAAAATCTCCCGTTGATGACAATCGTGTGGGCTAAAATGCCTGGCATTGTTAATAGAGGAGACTGGACAGACTCAGATGAGGCGATAGAAAGTAGTCCAGATGAGCCTGTTTTACAACCAACGCACGAGGATTGCCATCACTAAATGTACAACACATCCAACCTTAAAGCAGGAGGGTATGGACGTTGAGTGACAGTATGTGTAAAGTTGCCGGCAACACAGACACAGCTCCATTTTAACCAATGGAGCTGCTATGACTTGCCCTGGCAAAAACCAAACTGTGCTTTGCTCCTTCCAGACGGCCTGAGTCCGGCTGTTGGGAAACGGCCGTTTCCTGGAGGTGTGGACTCTGTTGAAGTCGTAAATTTTACCCAATCATTAATGTTTTAACTTTACTTATCTAATGCACCAGTACGAAGCTACGAGGCTAACCACAAATTGCCTTCCTCCACTGCAAAGAGAGAAGCACCGATCCAAACCAAATGGCTGTTGATGTTGATTCAATATTTAGCCAACCTGGACTGAACGGCTCCGTTCACTTCCTCTGCTGCCATCGTTAAAACTACAGTCAGAACACAATCCTAAAACAGAAAATTGACGTCAACAACTTCACCTTTTTTGTTGCTGATTTGCCAAGTAGAATTTCTACCAGAGTAATCCGAGTCGAATCTCAATTACTGAGCTTTAAGTGAGATTTGAATTGAGGAAAGTAGTACAGGACGCCAAAAGCCAGGCTAGCGAAGACTAGCTATCGTCAAATATCTGCTATACAGGTCTGCATTTTATTAGTTTCTTCATGCTTAGTGGACGTCTGGAACTAGGTACCATTTACATAAAAGTGAAAATGTGTGGGTGTGTTTCACGTAGAGTGAAAACAGCACCAGTCTGTGTCCAGAACCATGGCTAACTTTACAAGAAGTGGATGAGCTTAAACCTTTCCCTGCTGTTGATTCAGACGTTGTAGGAAAAGGGACAAATTGATCAAGATTGTGTTTTTGCTCCATCTTACTTTATCAAGTATGTCGGTAAGCCAAATTGTTCAGTTTTATCCTATTGTATTCCATTTTTGAACCCAAACCAGGAACAGAAATAGCAGCTAAAACATGATTAAATGTCACCAATCACTAAATAACCAGTAATCACCTTTTCATTTGGAGATTCGAAAAAATGTAATGTTTCCAAAACTGAAGTGGACGTTGCTCTGGTTTTGGTTTGATATCAAAGGTTACTCTGTGTGTCTCTTTGGCCAATCAGCTGTTCTTCACATAGAACAAGCTCATTATCCCTCCTCTGGTCAATTACACCAGACCTCAGGAGGCTGTGGTCGGCGCTGTCTTCAGACTCTAATGCACCATATATCCTTCACATGTTCAGCAATGAGGCATCAAAGGCTCTGCAGATGAAGGCCTTTCACACTCTCACTCAAACCACCAAATTTTGCACGCACACACAGACACACACACACACACACACACACACACACACACACACACACACACACACACCTCACGGATGTACAATTTCACTCTGACACTAAAGCAGCTCTAACGCCTGCAGCAGCTAATTGGCTCCAAGCTAATCCTGCCTCTGGGTGTCTTCGGGTGGCAATAAAGTCTGCTGATTTCGCAGCAGCGCAATGGATGAGAAAGTGGCGACGGAGGCGCTTTGTCGCACAACATGGTTAGCCATTTGCTTTTCAAAGGCTGAGGGAGAAGGAGAGTTTGCTTCTCTGTAAATTAAACTCGCAGGCAATATGAAAAGGACGCAATCACTTTCTCAAACTTCCCTAGACTGGTCTGCCGATTGATGTTGTCCAATGAATTGTCACCAATACGTTTCATTAATTTTTTTATGCGTGTGTGTGATGTTGCTGTTTTATTATTGCTTTGTTCTCAACTATTCATAAGCTTTTCTCCAGAGGTTATTGGGAAAGAGGAGGGGTCCACCCTGGATGGGTAGCCAGTCCATCAACTCACATTTATGTTTAGGTTGAACGTTGTTCAATTTTTAATGAACTCGGCCATATTCCGTTCAATCTTCCTGTTATCTGCTGACTGTCTTCCTCACTTTTGCTGCTCCTTCATTAACCCTTTAAAGAAACGTTTTGCCACTGAGTCGTAGCTCCTATTACGAGCTCAGCTGATGCACAGACGAAGTCTTTGTCTCTCTGAAGAGAGTGCTGTGAAATCCAAATCTGTCCTAGAACGTAATTCTGCAGGTTTTTATGGATTAGCTTCATGTAAGATTTTCTCCAGCCCTCTCGCTCGTTCCTGCAGACAATCTGTCCAGAAGGCTTTTACATACAGCATAGCGACAAGCCCATCATCTTTTCACGACCAAAAAGATTATTGGAATTACTCAATCATCTTTGATCCACTTATTGAGCCGGACATGAATGCATAAAGTCTTTCCAGGAAAATGAAGAATCACACAGCTTCCAGGACTTTTTTCTCAGAGTCAAAAACGACGAGAGGTAAACAGCACACACTGTAGTGCGTGTGTTTTTCTGGACCTAACATTACATTTACAATGATATATTTTTGCCAAATTTACATTTAATTTCATGCTATCAGAGTCTTTTGGACAAGTGATTGGTTTTATTGCTTTTAGCTTCAATGGGACTAGAGATGGAAATTAGCCACCTGGAGATAATCTCATGTGTTTACATATAAATGTTCATTAATATATATTGTCCCCATTCAAAAAAAAGAAACAAAAAACTAGAACCTATTTTTTACAAGTTTCACATTAAGGACAAGAAAACTGGGTAGCAAGGCTCTAAAACATGGTGGCAGCTGCCCCCCAACCCCCGCTTGTAGATCCGCCCCTGCAGATTGGGGTTTCTCCATGTTTCACCACACAGTCAGGAAAGAAAAGAAGACCACAAAGAAGATAAAGACCTTCTTGTGATTGTGTTCCTGACAGAATATTAGCTGCTCTGACACCTTTGAGCATTACTTTACTCTTGTTTACATACAGTCCTTTGTAACCTAGTTCCTTGTTACTATGGTTACCCTGCACCACAAGGATGGATATCTCCCCTCCCTTTAAGATTGATGGTGGGAGACGAGCACTGCGACTGTATTCGCCAAAATTCAATTTAATCTGCTGATTTAGCTGAAATGAAATAAGATTTCAATTGCTCTGTTTTTTTGTCCACTCAGAAAACACATTTACTGACCTGTAAAGTCATCAGGCCGTCCAAGACGCAATGGCAGGATGAGCAGTTTAATCTCTCATTTGACTGCTACCGGTGAAGTGTTTAATCTGTTGTAGTTAAGGGCAGGCATTATTAATATTTGTAATAATTGTCAAAGCTCGGCATGTATCCTTTTTTTAATGTTTCATCAAATCAGTTGAATCTGTACTTAAAATAAATGTTCAGCTTAATGAAAAATGCTGCTCCTTATAACATCACCGCACTTTGAAAGAGCAGAGAAAGTGAGCAGACTAAAACAAACATGGCTGCTTTGTGTAGAATTGAGTGATTCTACACAAAGCAGGTTTGACCTACCTTTTTTTTTACTGTAAGCTAATGTATAGATATACTGTGTGTATACTATATAGATAGATAGATAGATAGATAGATAGATAGATAGATAGATAGATAGATAGATAGATAGATAGATAGATAGATAGATAGATAGATAGATAGATAATTTTTTTTTAAAACATCTAGGTCGGGTCAACACAAACTTCTAGTGTTGGTCAAACTGATACTCTGTGGTAAATCTTTTCTTCCAGTAGGTGCACACGGAGTTGTTTTTTTGGTTTGTTTTAAACTCACATTACATATAATGGTTTCAACACGTTCTGACCTCGCTGGTCAAGATGGGTAACAAAAGTCCACGATAGAAACTTCTACAGTAAAAACTTGCTAAAATAAAAAAAAATAAAAAAATTGAATAAAGAGAAAAAGAAAATAACCTTTTAGTTTGAGTACAGTGATTCAGTGGGGAGAAGTAAATGTTTTTGACAAAATTACCAGTGCCGTTTTCAATGGCTCCCCTACTGCTGCTGTAATTTTGTTTTGCCATTAGAACAAAACCTCTAACATTTAGAGTGACAGAGAGAGAGAGTTAGTATTTTCAGTTAAAGCCCTGTTGAGCAAACTCCACATGTTTACATTTGTTACAGTAGGTCAGAAAACACCCTTTGTTGTCTCACAGGCTTTTAGATTTAGATATCATACAATGGTTGTCATGGTGACCTGAAGGTGGCACTTTTTCCTCCAGTCCTCTAGCAGTTCCTTCTTTTTCATCCTTGTCGCTTTCCGTAGTTGCAAGATAGACATGGGTCCTCATCCATTCTTGTCTGCATCTTCATATAAATGCTAAATTTTTTCTCTGACCAAAGATTCGATCAAACATACACAAGTAGCTATTTTCTTCTGATTGTTCAACAAATATCTGCCTTACTAGAATGCTATGTCGGAAGAATAATGCCGCTTCACGTCATATTTTTTTACGAAAATGAAAATGAAAGTTACAGATTACCTACTAATTAAAATTTGCCAAACCCCATGATCTGATCGACCTAGAAAGAGAAATTCAAACCACATAAATGCTTCAGCTTTACTTTGCCGGAAGAGTGGAGTAGGTTTGGCTGAAAACATTTCTTACTGTACAAGGAACTGACTTGAATATGTAGCAAACCATTAAATGAATTAGCTAGATAAGACGTTTGTTAACGTTTGGGTTCATTCAGTAAACAACAAGATGTTTTTTTTTTCTTTTAATCAGTCCAGCGTATGCCTCGGTTGTTTTGTTTTTTTCTGTGTAATCCGACTCTACTGCAGAACAGGCCTCGTCCTTTGGGATGCGCGTTTTTCAAACTCCTCTGACCTATATCGACCTGACTCTATCATAAAACAAAACAAAACAAAACAAAAAACACAGTGTCTTATCACCGCCCACCAATGGGAGTTCAAAGGTCACGATAAGCGCAACAATTATGCTGGAGAAGCTGGAAACGCCACTTGAGGATGTTTCACTTTGCGTGGAAACTCAAAGACCCAAGAGCCCTGCTGGTGTGTGAGTGTGTTAGCAGTGTGTGTGTGTGTGTGCGTGAGGAGAAAGATGAGAGCATGGGCTTAATTATGGTGCTTGTAAACCGGAGTGAAATGATGCAAAGTGCCTTCTTCCAGAGATGGGCGAAAAGAAGCCACTGACCTTCCCAGGGTTACATGGCCAATTTCGATTCAGCCGCAGTGATGTCATCACATCTACTTAGATTTCATCTAAACCCATGAGTAAAAGTCAAATGAAGGCAAAGATACAACACACCTGTCGCCATGGTTGCGAAACGTCTTAATTTCCCATGGAAACGGACCTTTTGCTGGCATAAGCGATGAGCCTTCGGATCGTCTGTTGATTTGCCTATGTCAACAAGCATTCATACGCATTAAAGCGAATACAAATGTGTTTTTATAAATCTGGAATTACAAGGGAAAAAAACGCTTTTTGTTGGAAATTTTAAATAGATTTTGATTGTTTCGATTCATATTCAACAGAATTTCTAATCCTTGTGCTTCTTCCTGTTTTTCTTCCACGTCAGAACCACAACCTTTGACGAATTTTGTGGGGAATTTATGTGACGGAACAACACAAAGCGTCTCATACTTGTACAGTAGAAGGAATATGTATGTTTTTATGCCTCTTTTTTTTATTACTAAACCAAACAATAGTTTGGATTGAAGCACATTCAGTTGTAATAATTAAAGTCCAAACCAACATCCCGCTTAGAAAATGTGGTAAAGCTTGAAAACTGAAGTTCTCCGTCCAATCTAAGTTGAGTTGTGACTCTGAACCAGGAGTGATAGACACAAATCGACGCTACAAGTTTAAGATTTTTATCTCTAAACAAAATTTATTTTTGAACGAAAACCGAGTTTTATTTTTGTTTCCACGTCACAACTTTGTCTTACTTTGTGTTGGTCACTAATATGCCTTAAAAAAGAAAAAGAAAAAAAGTGCACTGACGTTTAAGTTGATTTCACAAGATATGGAAAAAGTAATTTGGCAATAACTTTTCGTTATTCACCGCAACAACACAAAATCTTACTGAGTATGTTTGGTCTAGTTTCTTGTGCTAATGTCTTAGTACACTTGAAATAAGACAAAATGAACTTACTTACAAATAACTTTTCAGCTTGTTTTGAGTCAATATTAATAATAATAAAAAAAGCTATACTTGCTCCGCTGGCAGATTATTTAACATATGACATTTTTCCTATTTTATAAGTTAACGAGTGCTTTTTCATCAAAATTAAGAAATTATTGTCTTCTATTTTGCTGAAAAGTTACTTATTAGTTAGTTTTGTCTTATAAAGATATTTTCACAAGAAACTAAACCAAAATAACTTGGTACGATTTTGTGCTTTTGCAGTGTTACAACTAACTCCAACAACTTAAGGTCTTTAAATTTCAGTCCATATCCTGATGTAGAACTTGTCATCCATAAGTCCGTTGGCTCCTGGCTGTTTAGTCAAATCGTCCATGTTTCCAGAATTAGCTCTTTGGGTGCCTATCTGATCCTGAATAATTTATTTCCGCGGTGACATTTGCTCACGCGGTCCCGGGGTGAAGACGCGGCAGGCGCGTGGCTCCCTCCACGCTCCTCTCCATCCCCCCACCGTAGCTCCGCAAAGGTCAAGTGTTATTGATCCGCAAACACGCTCTATAATGTCGGAATCAAACCTCCAAAAGTTTGGATCAGGTCGAACATGACGGAGGTGTTGCGTTCAGGCTCATTATTTTGTCTCTCTCTCGCGCGCGCCAGCTGAGCAGTAGGTGATCAGACTCTGGTGCGTAAAAGACGCGCTCCGGGGCGGGGACTGCTTTAGAGACTCATCAGTAAAAAAAATAAATAAAAAAGAGCACATCAGCACGACGCGCTGCATCTACAGGTTGTTTCTCGCATATCTTCTAACATTTTCTCAATCTGATAAGATCCAGCCTCTGGAACTGCTTCAAACATCTCGCTTGTTTGACTTTTTTTTTTTTTTTTTTTTTTTTTTTTTTTTTTTTTGGAACTGGTTGTTGCCAGAAACGCAATGAAAGTCCACAGCGATGGACTTTTCCGTCTCCTCCGTGGAGCGCGTACGGTCCCCCACAGCCGCCGCCGCCGCTCCTTCGCCGCGGTGACAACGGCAACATAATGGCATGCAGGAGCGGCTGCTGCTGCGGCTCCTCCGGCCCCATCAACGAGGACAACGCGCGGTTCCTGTTGCTGGCGCTCTTCATTATCCTCTACCTGTTGTGCGGCGCCGCCGTCTTCTCAGCGCTGGAGCAGCCCAAGGAGCGGGAAGCGAAGACGCGCTGGGAGCAGAGGTTCGAGCACTTCTCCCAGAAGCACAACCTGAGCACAAGGGACCTGCGCAACTTCCTGAGGAGCTACGAGGAGGCGAACGTGGCGGGCATCCGCGTGGATACGGTCAGACCCCGGTGGGACTTCACGGGAGCGTTTTACTTCGTCGGGACCGTGGTGTCGACGATTGGTGAGGTTTGGCAGCAACTGTCGCGCACCGACCGGTCGTTTCAGGTCGAACGCGTTGACCGAACCGTCTTTTGGGTCAATGCTTTGTTTTTTTGTTTTTTCACTCTTTTTCTCCTTCTGCAAACACCAGCACAAACTTATCCCAACTGTGAATGTGCCTCTAAATTCAAAATGTAAATATGTAAAAAAAAAATTAAAAAAAAGTAATATTTTCTCTCTTTCTCTCTCGTTTCTGTTCATGGATTGAGCCAACAGAGGAGTATAGAGAAAAATCTGTTCGTATCCCTTCAGAACTGCACAGGCAACCGCAATTTCACCGTAGATCTAGACCTGTGGCAATAAGCAATTAATCGATCAATCGCATGCTAAATTAATAATTTCTACTTTAATGATTAACCGTTTCTCTCTCTCTTTCTCTTTCTCTCTCTCAACTCTTCATTCATGGTGCTTTGGTCTCAAATAGTTTTATTTTGGAACAATTTTGTTGTTTACAGAAACTTCATAATTTTTTTATTTATTGTTTCTGTTGTACTGTTTATTTTAGATATTACATTACTTGAGAATGGTCTCAAAATAACAATTTTATCATTTATCGTGGAGGAAAATTTATTGTCGTGACAGATCTAAAAATGAGCCAGCTGAAGTTCAATTAGTTGAATCAACTCAGATTTTTACCTAGCTGTCATAAGATGTAGCACAGACTTGTTCAAAAACAGTAAAATATTCCTTTAATTGGTTGCTGAGTGTAAGTGTTATAGTTTGTTATAGTTTGTTCCTCGTTATTTACATGTTACCTGATCCAGATTTCCTGTTGACATGATGAAATACTCACTTTTGGGATGTAACTGATATAAATGTGGAAATCTTGTGCCACCCCCGCTTGCTGTGCCTCCCAGAGCAGAGAGCCATGTCATTCATTCGTTGATGCTGTGCTGCAAATGTATTTTTTCACTTGTCTCGTCACATTACTGAGGAGGAGCAAGCCTGGCACAGCTGAGAATGACTTGGAAATGAAAAGGCAGTCTCATAAATTAATTCTTTTGTCATTAAATGCAGCAAAAATATTAAAACATGCAAGAGTAATTCAATGATTAACAATTAATCCGACATAAATTAGCAGCTCTGAAGCTTGGCTACTTGTCAAACTGTCAAATTGGTCAGAAAATAACAATATCAGTCATGATTAGTTATAATTTTGACTGTTAAACCAGAGGATATTCTGGTTTGCTTATGTTGGTAGCTCTCACATTGGTCTCGACCGAAGTTCTGGAATTTTATTTTGCTTTTGGTAAACACACTTCTTCTCCTACTGTGAGTTTTCCAGGGCTTAGTATACGGCATTAAATGGGAATTTGGTCTCAGCAGAGATGGAGCTGATCTCATCCAACACTGGTATCGAATGTTTATTTTTCAAATACCTGCTGTATCTTCAGTATTTCTGAATCTGATGTCTGGCTGATAGGGTGACTATCAAAGACCAGATTACGTTCCTACAGATTAAACTGTCAGTCAAAAACATTCTCACACCCTTAGATAAACATAATAATCTCACCTTTTTTACATAAAAATGATTGTTTTCATATTGTAGTGTAATGTACATTGAACAAATTACATAAAGTTCAGACCTACAGATGTCAGACTGGTGTACTCTGCCTGTTAGCATTAGCTTCGTAGCATATAGTTTGGTGTCGAAAGCTTAAAATAAATGTTTTTAAAATGTGTTTTATGGAAACATTTAGAACATTATAACCTACCTCGGACTGTTTCAGCAATAATAACTGACGTTAAAACTGTTGCTCCTAAAGAGGAGCAACAAGGAGCGTTAGCAAACAGGAAAGCTAGCTGTATGCTTCCATATTCTTTTTTTTTCACCTCTTAACTTTTTCTGCCACAGTACAGTAAGTATGCTGCGACCCGTTGGAAGGCTTTCACACTAGATATAAAAATTTACAATGTAGAAATTACATATGTAGACATTTCTGTTACTGTTAGCCAATGCTAACTTCAGTAATTAGCTATAAAAGTTGTTAGAAACTGCAGTTTTACAGATTTTTTTTTTGTGCAACTTCGCTCAATCTAATGTTCTCTGATGAATAATTGATACCCTGTAAAGAAAGATTCACCCTCCTCACCCCGGCACCTTCCACAATAATTATTTATTTAATTATTTAATTTTTTTTTCTAAAACAGATTTCAAAAACACCCGATTTCACACAGGACCATTTCCAGAAATCTTTTCATCCACATGGAAATGCAGAGAACGGCCCAGAGCACTATTTCCCCCAAACCAGAAAGTGATGCGATGCTGAGTAGATAATATGCGATTGTTGTTATGTATGACTCGTTTAGGGTTATAGATCATGTTAGATGTTGGGCTAATATATAAGAGTTTTTTAAATGTGTTTTTCCTGTTCATATTAGAATGAGAGGGCAAAATTTTCACTGTGGAACCCATTTAAACCCTTTTTAATTCCCCCAGAAAAACAGTGTTTTCCATGTAGGCACAGGGGAGAAATGGTTAAAAACTGTACATTTTAGAAAAAAAAAAAGTTATAGTTTGGATTCTGTTTACACATTTATCAACTCTCTGTCATAATATAGGAATGGAAGGATTCTTCTGAACCTTTTGTTTTTTTTAGCAATTAGCAAAAACACATGGGAAGATATATTCAGTATAAGCTGACGGGCCTCTGTTCTGTTGTTGTTTATTACTTTATGCAACAACAGAACAATTACGACCCACAAAATATTTTCTGGGTTAGAAAACATTAATAGTGGAAGGTTTTTAAATAATATACTCATTACCATAACGTTGTAGAAATACATCCGTTAGAGTAAAATTATTAAAGTCCAGTCAAAGTAAAGTATCAGATCTGACGTTGAAAAGCAGAGGGAACATCAGATTAGGTTTAGATGTAATTTATATGTCAAAACCAAAGTGCAAAGACAGAATCTGCTTCTGTTCTATCAGTCTCCATCCCGTAACATGGTGGTGGCAGCATCATGCTGTGGGGAGGCTTTTCTCAGCCTGGTTGATAGAAACATGGAAGAAACGTTTGAAAACCCTCTTAAAGCTGCAAAATGGCACCGCACTTTTCAGATTTTCAGGCTCAGTAAGATAGTTGCATTCAGTCAGAGGGTTCTTCAAGAGTCGCTGTATTACAGACTGCTACAGGAGATCCTTCAGCAGTCAGCATTTCACAACCTTGGATAATATGAGTTACAATAACATTTAAATTCCCTGTCTGATTAGTAAAATATTTCTGAAGCTGAATTTTATAAAGCAGTTTGGTCATTTTGTATCACAAAAAGACTCGTTGCTCATTCGTAATTTCAAGCTTTGGACAAAAAAAAAAAAAAAAGCCTGACATTGAAAAAACAGAATTCACAAAATTAAAGTTTTTCAATGTGCTCTCCACAGAATAGCATTTCTTTTATTTTATTTTCACAAAACGTGTTGCCCAACTCTCCAGGGACAGATAAGAGTTGGCCTCCGGTGTAGAGCGCTATCTCTCCTCAGCACACAGCAACAGTGGACAATAAGTACCATCACCAGTGCTTATTGTAGGGGGCCTATCACCCCGGCAGCTAAACGACATGTAAATCTGAATGACTTGTATCTAAATATAGAAGGATTTATGTTTCAGATAGACCCAAACGGCCCTGAAAAGAAGAACGGTCTGCGCGACTGTTTGACATCGAGAGATTTGTGGAAATTTCTCAGGTTACAAGAAAAGAGGAATGTGGCTCAAAGACGGCTGCAGAATGAACGCGTTGTGAACAAGTTATTAAATCTTCTCTTCGGATATTACAGTCAGTAACTGACGACCACAAAGATCTATAAATAGGTGCGCATGTACAGAAGTATGGAAGCGTTTGTATTCAGAGTTCTGGGTGTAGCTTGTATAGACTGTAAGGGAAACTGAATGAAACATTTACAGTTTAAAGAAAAAAAAACAGATCAATTTCTTTTTTTTTCTTGTTTTTGTAATATCATCAGTGTGCTTCAGTATGAGAAACACCAACAGTCGTCTTTACTGCATGAAGTAAAATGGACGCAGAATGAGAATTAGTCTGAACTGCATTTTACCGCATTGCTTGGCAACAAAGTCTAAGTGAAGAAGATGAAACCAGAAGCAACTTTTGAGTTGAACAGAGTTAAGATTTACAAAAATAGATGCAGTGAAAAAGAGAGAAAGGTCTTGTTTGGGAATGTGTTTCTGATTTCCATCCAAATTATGCAACTTTGATTTAAAAAAGAAATAGATTTGGTCACACTTTATAAAAATAATACTGCAGGTTGAAGGCAGTTTTTTTTTGGCACTTTGGTGAAGAAGAAGCTCGTTTTACTTCTTTAAACCACTATGTGTGAAGAAATATCTGGTGTCTGCTCCTTTTACAAACACCGTCACTTATCCCAGGGACTAAATTTCTACCTGAATTCAAAATGAAGAAAAGAAAAAGTTCTGTCATTTCTGTCAATCCATGAAATCTCCTTCAATAACTCAGTAGCAGCGAACAAAGGAATGGAAAAATGACATATTTGTGTCAAATTCTCAGAACCGTCAGCCTCCGTCAGAGTCCTGGGTTCGCTGGTGTCGGTGTGAGACGGAGACAAAGCGCTGAAGTCCTTCAGATCTCCTCAGATTTGCGTCTCCATTTCGCTCCAGCGCCGTGATTGGAACAAATTTACGGTCAGCGTCAGACGGTGTGGCAGGACCTCTGATCGATAGCAGGCTCAAGGCGTGTATGAGGGAGAAATCCATGACGGGCAAAGTCATCACAATCTCTTCAGAGACATGTTGTGTCACACGGTGTCACGCGTTGCCTTTACGGCCCATCAGAAAGGTTTGCCGTGTATTCATGTCAGGGATCAGCCAAGAAGGATGTGCGAATATGTCTTGCATGTGGCCCAAACTGTTGCAAGCCTTGGTTTTCGTCATGATTGGTCCTTTATTCAGCTACCTCTGAATAAAGGACTTTGACAAGCTTACATATTCACACTTCAAAAGAGCATCTAGTTTTCTGCCACACGTTGTGTTTTGAACGTATGCTAAAAGTCCAAATCAGGCCAAATTTGGCTTATGGTACATTTTAAAATGTATCGCATTTACTACGATATTATCGGCATGGTGTCGGCCAAAATCAGAATCGGCAGGTTAGGCTTTTTAAAAAATAGATAATCAGATTACAGTTTTCCAGCCGGAAAACCGCAATCTGTGCACCACTAGCTGCCACACCCTTTATCTGTGCAGCTTTTACTTCAAAATTATGCCCTGATAATACATGTTGTTCTAATCTCACAAAATGTGATCATAACAAATAAGTTGAAATTTGAGGTTTTAATGTGATGAAATCTGAAAGTGCCTTGGGAATACTTTCACAAGGAAGTGTATGAAGCATTAATTCTTAGTTTTAAAAAATTGTAAAAAGATGTGAACACAGAACAAAATGCTTTTGTATGTCCAAGGGGTAAAGACAGGGAACTTAATGATGCACTCAGTATGTGGTGGCAGAATGGTCAATTTTATCTTTTATTCATTGTTCCTTCGTCTACTCTTTAATCCCATGAACCATTCTCATTTTTATCCTTTTCAAAAATAAACTGTCATATTAGATCCTCTATAAAAGCACTGCATGCATCATGACAGGCTGATGTGCTGTAGAGCAGCAGAGAGTGCAGCGTTGTGACGGTATCATTAGTGCATCTCTTAATGCCTGTGCATTTTCTCTCTACCTTTCCACATTCTAATGGAGAATTATATCTGGTTTGGAAACAATGTTATCCTCGTTCGCTGCCAATTCAGTTGGGGTGATACGGAACCCATCCACCCATTGTCTCCTGCAGGCCATTTCAAATGACGACCAGCAGGACACACAGGGGACCAGAAACCATTTCCATGAGGCCCAGTCCATGGATTCTCTAGAAAAGAAAAAAAAAACAAACAAACATAAAAAGCCATGTATTTTGCCAACCTTCTGAAAATCCTATGAAGATAAAAATTCCTACGTTAGTAAGGACCACAAATGGAACACCAGAGCATGTCTTAAGCTAGGATGCATTGATAAATTTGCCAGTCGATTAATTCGTCTGTGTTAATAATAAAAAATAACGTATCCAAGTTATCGTGAGTTAAGACTGGAAGGTTTCAGTTGCGTCAGCCTCATCAGCAAACATTCAGCCTGAGTTTGTTGTTTTGACCTTTTTTTTCCTGTTTTCAACTTCAGATGGTGATATAACAATGCGGCTCGGGACTCCACCGAAGTTGTTTGCAGTGGATTATAAATATTGGAGCGAGACTGCGCCGACTAAAAAGCACACCGTGTTTTTGTCATGAGCATCCACTTTCACGGCTCCTTTTCAATATTCGGATTTGAATCACATCTATTGTTAGAATTTGTTATTTTTATTTCCAACCTTACAACAAACACGTCGGTCTGTGAAGTCGCAAGCATGAAACAGGAAAGTGATTAGCTGCGCAGAGGTTATTGCTGCAACCACGACTTATTAAAACAAGTCTATTTACTTTGTGATATTTTCGACTTCTGTTTTTGTTGCAGATTAAAATAACAGCAAGGGCTTTTTGAGAACATGGTAAACAAAGGTGATGAGTCAGACCACAAGGATCTAAGGCACTGCTGTTTTCTTTCCTCCACAGGCGATCTAATCAAGTTATTATTCTAAAATAAACACACAGAAAGTAACCATTTTGTCTTTCGTCTTACTCTGAAAGATTGCCTGTGAGAATACTAACATAGTTTTAAAGAACTAAAACACTTTTCTAAAGTGTTATGTGGTTGTTCACAATAACCTGTACCATATGAATATGGTAAAGATGTGTAGAAGCTGTGGAACACATGCAGCAGTATAAACTCCATTATGCAAATTAGACTTTTTAAGGTTTACATCATGTTCTAATGTTATTTCCTCATCAAGCAGTCCTTCCCACTCAGCTCCTTCAGACTAGCCAGCAGCAATTAGCACAGTTCCACCAGGTGTTTGTTATCAGCTGAGCTTATTATAGGAGTTACTTCTCTGTGCAACGCTGGTAAAAATGTTGTTAAAGGGTTAATAGTGGAGCCATGTTGTGATGACTTCCTGAAGGCGGAGTTTCAGAAAGAGCCAGAGTTTTTAAAGGGACAGAGGCTCAATTTCAAGGCGTTAAATCAGAAAGTAAAATTTCTTTTAAGTCATATTTGATATATGTAACATTTTTATAACAAGAGAAGGTGAGATAGTTTTGATAACACTTTAAAATGCCTGGAGAACAAACAATACTGTCCTCTTTAAGGTTAAGTGTAGTGACATTTTAATAAGAGTAAAAATCTAAGATTAGTTTTATTTATTTCTCATGCAAATTAACCAATGCTACACTAATAGGAGCTCAGTGAGCTACTATGCATTATAGTTAGCAAAATTATTTTTCAAATTTGCTCTTTCCTAGTTCTCTCAAGAGGGGCTACATTTTTTTAAGCACTGTGTATTTATTGTTTTCAAGCAGTTCATGACCTCAGTGGCTGCATGGAAGTCTTTATTATATGGCTATTGCTATTTTTCTGTAAATAATCTATAGCTGCCTGAAAAATATAAGAGTTAAAGCTTAAAACGAGCCGCATGGTTAATCTTTGGTATGGATGTTAGCACGTTAGCAGCACAACTCAGAAACCATCACCGACACCGTCTAGTTTCATCCTGACTCGTGTCATAATGCAGTTCCTTTCATGCTTGTCTAACTGCAATATTATTATCACCATTACCGTATCTTAAATGGGTCAAATAGCTTGTGACATTCATGTAAATGATATCCTGAAACACAAAGAGAAGAAAAACAAAGTCATAAAATCCAGCTGATTTGGCTTTATTGTCGTGTTTGGGAGAGCGCTCTGGCTCAATTAGCACCTTGACAACCAATTTGAATGAAGAGGCAATCAAATGCTCCCCAAGAAGCCACTGTGTAGCGCAGCCAATTAGTCAGGCTGAAGCTTTTGTTTTCCGTCTCAATGCTGAGAAAAAAAAAGGTAGCAACATTTAACTTCCCTTTTTCCATCTGAAAAGGCCTTGTGGGTCACATGCATTCACCACTACTGTACCTGTTGACGTCACCAAAGGTGCTAGATGGCAAAAACTGTAAAAAGTATTCAATCATATGACATACAGTTTCTTGTTAATACACTTCAGTGTACTCTGTAGCTTAGTAAATACTTTGTAGAGCCATCTGTCAATGTAGCTGGAGCTAGAGGTCTTTAGAGTGTCTCTACCAGCTAACAGCTGCACATTTTTGCCCATTCTTCTTTGTGATGAAGTTCAAACTCACTCGGGTTGAGCTTATTGTTCGGCTTCAACTTTAACGACTCAAATTTAAAATCGGTCTGGACTTTAAGTGTGCCATTCTAACACCTGAACATGTTTGATGCATTGGATCTTGTTGGGATCTAGTAATGACAAATTGAACTACCTCCAGGGACCAAAGAGAGAGGTAGAAAAACTATCAATCCCAGAATGCACTGCAGTAATCCACCTTCAGTTCTAGGATGAAAAAGGAGGAGGAGTTTCACTGTGTGTGTATATGTGACTTCATGTTTTAGCAAAAACTTTATGTTTGATGAAAGTTGGTTTCTGTACCGCAGATTACTGCAATGGTCAAATGTTCACTTTGAGGTCTCACCTGACCAGAGCGTCATCTGCCACCTGTTAGCTTAGATAAAATTATACATATTTGGACTCAAACAACGAATCAGACAGCTTTACCTTTTGTTGCTCTACTGCATTCAGTCTCGGTGAAAACACACTCAAGTTTGTGGTTGTAACATTTCAAACGGTGAAACGGTTCGAGGAGTTCGGAAATTCTTTCAAAGTACTGTAAGTCTGAAACAAATATTTTTATTTGCCAAACAGTCCAAACAAGTTCCAGAAAACTGTAATCCCACTAAGTATTAAAGAGACAAGCATTGACTCGATCACATTAGGTGCTCGTCAGAATCATTAAGAGAGCAATGGCAACCCGGTGGAGGGAAGCATCCAATTTAAAACTTGGAGGACACCTAATTGTAACTGGGTAATTGTTTTCATTGCCAAGAGATTTTATGCTTAGTTTGAATGATAAAGCAACAGGAAGCGGCTGTGGCTCTCCTCTGCTATATGCAAGTAATCAATTTGTTTCCTAGGAGTGCAGCAATTCATTTGCAAGACCATGTGCATGAATGAAAATGGAGGTTTTCTTTAGAAATTGTGTTTGTCTAGAGACAGTAATGCTCTTTGTCCTACTCTCTCTCTCTTTAGTCTTTTATGTATGCTGTGGAGAAACAAAGATTCAAATTAAGCTACCAGTCCTAATGTTTACCTCCCCTTGTCTCAATGATAGCTGCACAATCCTTGTAGTCTGGATCAGCACTCACTATTGAATGTCTTTGTATGTTTGCCAGGGTTTGGGATGACCACTCCCGCCACCATTGGAGGAAAAATCTTCCTGATGTTTTACGGACTGCTGGGCTGCGCCGCCACCATCCTCTTCTTCAACCTCTTTCTGGAGCGCGTCATCACCGTCATCGCCTTTGTCCTCAAGTCCTTCCATGAACGGCGCCGCAACAAGGCCGTGCTGCCGCAGAATGGACGCCGGGTGTCTGAGGGCGAGAAGGTGGGCGGAGCCGAGGCGGGTGCAGTAGGAAAGCCTGAGGAGCTCGCTGGCTGGAAACCCTCGGTTTACTGCGTCATGTTCATCCTCGGGGCGGCGGCAATCTTGGTGTCCTGTTGCGCCTCGCTGATGTACTCGGCGGCTGAAGGCTGGGGCTACTTGGACTCGCTCTACTTCTGCTTTGTGGCCTTCAGCACCATCGGGTTTGGGGATATGGTCAGCAGTCAGAGGATCTCCTACGAGGGTCACGCCACGGCTGCGTACCGGGTCGGAAACTTCTTCTTCATCCTCACCGGCGTCTGCTGCATCTACTCCCTCTTCAATGTTATCTCCATCGTCATCAAGCAGGTCCTCAATTGGCTGCTCAGGAGGTTGGAAGCCTCTTGCCACTGCTGCTTCCCTAGGAGGGGTCCTCACCGGCACCCTCGCCGGAATGTGGTGGCCCCGGGACATCTCCGTACCCGCAGGGACCCCTCCATTGAGACGGATGCCATCAACGAGAGCGAGACCGACCCGGGCCGCAGGATGTCTGGGGAGATGATCTCCATGAGGGACTTCTTGGCTGCCAACAAGGTGAAAACTTTATGTCAGGAACAACTTAACTGCCTCACATCCGGCCTTGGATTTAGCGCTTTTAATGGAATAATACTAATCTTAAGTCAGATATGTGGCAGGTTTGAACAGTGGAACCTGGGTAGTCTCAAAGGATTAGGAACCACACCTGCTCATGAATAGCTAAATACTTAAGATCTTTTCTAAAAGCATTTCTAACTGCCTATGTTAATAGTTAAAACCCTAAATCTATCTTAATTTGCATTATTGCGCAGTGTAAGCCATCTTAGTGGTTTCCAAACATTTTCTGGGCCCCCCCTACGGATTACAAATAGCTGTCTCGTTGAACGACGTGTGTGCGCGCGTGTGTGGGGGAGGATGTGGGGGGGGAGAAGATTCTTAGAGACTCCCTGTCTCTAACTTTTTGGGGGGGCAAAATTAATGTATGTAGCTAGACATAGACAACAACATCGGTAGCCTACAGGCTACTTCTTAAGCTTAAGGTGCTGTATTGTTATTAGCTAGCTAGTCATCCTTTAGCTAACTTTATCTGCATCCAACAGCTTTACTCAACTCAGTCGGTTAGTTTGGAGGAAAACTGTGAAAAGTTCTTTGCATTTTGCTGGTTTGCTGCCATGATTCTAACACACCTGCGTAGCTCTGCACAGCAGCAGCAGGTCTCCTTCACTGTCACACAGATGTAAACCACACAGATGTAGCCCCTACTGTATTTGACTATTTATCCTCCTGTATCACCCTAACCGCACTCTGGCATAAAGTCACAAACTGAGCAACAGCAAAACAGCCCAAGTATTGTAACATAGTGAGGACATTTTTGGAAAGATAGCTGTTTGCTAACATTAGCGGGGTGAAAGAAAGCTAGCATGTCTGTTGTTAGCATTTTAGCTGAATTTCTCCTTTCTAGTTCATTTCTAATTTAAGTTTTACTTCTAAAACAAACAAAAAAAATCTCTTTTTCTCATGGAATATGAGTTAATGCTTGAAGGTCACTCCAGCTTTAATTTAAACTACAGAGGAACAGCAGGCTCTGATGAACAACAACCTCGCTTACCGGGAAGGATTAAAGCCTGCTCACATCAGCCCACCTCCCACACAGAAACAAATCTGGTCTCATTAAAGCTGTTGTTTTATCTTATTATATTTTTTTAAACCGTGTGAATAGACTCAATTAAAACACACTCAGTGCACCACCAACCCGTCTACCGAACACAATTTGCTGCGTATTGATTTTCAAAAAGTCATTAGTGAGAGCAGCGACGACTGAAAGCAGCGTGAGCTTTCAGAGACGTTTTTGGTCCAACACCTTCGTTTTCTGACTAGACCTAACACAAATGTTGTTCTTTAGCTTAATTCATTGGTACTGAGAGATACAAGTATCATGTTTAATATCTTAAGCCCAATATGTAACTAATGTTAGGCTTAAGAAAACTTAAAGCTGCAGTGTCTTTTGTAAAAAAAAATATATGTTTATTTTTACATATTTGTTAAAACTGCCAATCAGTCATGTCAGTACAACATGAGACAGATAATCTGTGAAAAGATCGATCTCCACTTCCTTCCTGAGACACTATCATGGTTTGAAGACTTGCACCGCTCCCTACCAAAAACAGTAGTTGTTTTTTCATATTTTGAATATGAGCTGTCACTCTGACTCCAAAGCTCAGCATTATTTTTTGAAAGGCAGTACTTTGAAAATAATGTATTGCAGTAAATAAATAAGAAGCTCCCACATTCTCAGTGAAACCAGGAGCCCTGTTGATTAGATTCAATGCTTACATCAAATAAAATTATACAGATTTTGTCCTTTGGATGTAAGAAATACAAGTTTGTGCACTCAGGTGATTTTCCTTCTCTGATATTGTGCTTTGAACACTTTTACGTACGAAGCATTGCTTTCTTTAGAGTGTTGTAATTCAGCTAAATGTATTTGAGCATCCAAAAGTATACATACCTCTGACGTTTTTCATGTTTTGTTACATTGCTACCCTCAAGCATCAGCGTATTTCTTTTTTGTTTTTGTGATAGACACAAACTTAACACTTAAAAAAAAAAAAAAAATCTAAACCTAAACAGTGTGTCATACATTTTTATTGAGCCTGTATTTTGAGTCATACTTTGCTGCTGTTGAGTTATAAAAAGCCGGCTGGTTCTTCTTCTCTGTGGTTTATTCAAGCAATGTGTAGCGACCAAAACCAGATTGACAGAGAAACGTTCAAACGCGTCTCTGTTTGCATGTTTACATCATGCAAACAGATGCCATTGTTTGCATGATGCCTAATGGATTCCACTTTATTTAGCTCCATCAGCTCTGCCCAGCTTCCTGCATGATGTCGGTGGGGAAGAGTGTGTTCAGTTTGCTCTACTCTTAGTGTTTTGCATGTGGACAAAGTTTAATTTTCATCACAATAAGCTAGTTCGCAGACGGCCTGACTTTTACCAGGTGCCAAAGCTTAGCTCCCCCTGTAGCAGAGAAAATAATTGACTTCTGCTGGTGTGATATTTAGGAAAAAAAGCACTCAAGTCTTTTTGACTTTCATAAATCCCGTAAAAATACAAATTGGTAGTAAGAATATGTAGATCCTTAAACAGATGAGCAGAGGGACGATTACAATTCTAACAAAACATTTTTGAATACTTACAATTTTATGCAAAGTTGTTGAAAAATTATTTTATAGTGAAATAAACATGGGTATATGAGACTGTAATAAAGTGTAAGGAGTGCATGTATACCTTATTAAATCTAGCCTAGCCAGGTAAAGCCAAGAAACGAAAGAAAAAGTCAAGTTATCTTCTTTGGTCACCTGTATTTTATTGAAATTCCAAGCAGAGCATCAGTGTCTGCAACAAATGTCACGCTGCTCCCTGCAATACTTTTTATGAAAAATACAAAAAATGTAAATGTCAGGTGGAATACAAACCAAAGACTTTCCCCATGTGGTCATCCTGCTGGCTCCTCGTTAAACATAATCATATGGAAGAAATGAGCGCCTTGTTCTTCTCTACAGGGAACTGGGAAACGTTGCCTTGTTGAACCACATCTTCTGGTTGCCTCTGCTGACGCGTGTTTAGTATTTATCACCTTCCTGTCTAGTTAAATTGTCGCACATAAGCAAAGGAAAGATCTGCGTACTTTATATATCGTCTGTGAGAACAAGATGTGCTAGGTGTCAACACTTTGTATTCGTCTGCTTCTGCAGGTGTAAAACTGAAGTATGTAACTTTTATTTTAAAAAATATGTTTTTTTCATAATTGTTAAAATTATCATGTTGAACAGTATAATATGTATTATACTGTTTATTATACATTTTGACAGATAATCTTAGAAAATCAAGCTCCTCTGCCTTCTCCCAGTTCTAACTGCAGTCAGTCAGAAACAACCAATCAGAGCCAGGAGGAGGGTAGCGCTGTCAATCACTCTCATGCTCACACCCTCCCTGTTTGCTCTTTGCTAATCAACACCTGGCTCACCATAACGTAGCCTGCCATTAATGCTAACACTAGTTAACTAGTTAGCATAGCCCCCGATGATGGCAGGTAAACGGTTTCCCTGTAAGGGTAAGTTGTTTCTCTGCTACTAGCACATGAGTTAGCACACACGAGGTTGATTGACAGCGCGAAGGCCCTCCTCCTGCCTCTGATTGGTTGAATTTTTTTCCAACCTCAACAGTAGCTCAGAGATGACCTGTCTCACAACGCCCATGCTGGCAGTTTTAGCATGGAAAAATAAAAGAAAATGTATTTTTGTAAAAGCTACATATTGCAGCTTTAACTGGAGGATGTTGCAGCCTCTGAATATAGGAAGCAAACTTTAACTTTTTCTATTTTTTTCCCTCGCATGCTGACTGGTTTCTCCTCCCCCGCAGGTGAACTTGGCCATCATGCAGAAGCAGCTGTCGGAGATGGCGGTCGGACACCCGCGGCAGTCCGGCGGCTCCTGCTCGCATCAGAACGGATTCTCAGGAGGGGTGGGCGCCCTGGGCATCATGAACAACCGGCTGGCAGAGACCAGCGTGGACAGATAAGGTGTTGTTAAAAAAAAAAAAAAAAGATACAGAAGAATGAAGAGGAAGAGTCTGAGGCGGGCGTGGGCTAACAACCCCCACAGCCACCTCTCAGCAGGTGCAAGCGATTCCATCTCCGTCCGCTTTCCTTTCAGGAACTTGACTCCATGTCAGTTTGCTGAAATCTTTCATTCGGACCGGAGTGCTGGAATGTTCCCTGGTGATGAACCCAGTTTCCATGGTGATGAATAAAAAAATAAAAAACCTGCCTAGAGTGTCGTTTTCTGAGCTCCTTCACACCTAAACGCAACATCCTGGCTTTGTCTGTTGTTTAAAACATGGTTCATGTTCAGGAAATGAAATGATGCCGAATACAGTATGTCATGTTCAGAAATTTTAATGCACATAAGTAATTTGTCTATTGGCATTTTTAAGCGAGAAGAAGCTGGGAATCCTACAACACATTTCTGTAATTGTTAATAAAACCTGTTTAATTTTGGTTTGAGCTCCGGGTCAGATTTGTTTTTTCTCCCCAAAGATGGATGACAAACGTCTCCAAAACCATCGCAAGAATAATAATTCCTAAGTGCTTGAACAAAACAACTTTCTTAGTTCCTCAAAATGCCACCAAAAACTGTAAGAAAGTTAATGTTTGGATCTGTCTACGCTTCATTTCGTGGTTTATTTTTGTGACATTTTATTAGGTTCCTTGTGTAACTACAGCAATCGGTGAAAGCATCGGCAGCCATTTGAAGTGCAAAAACTCCTTTATCCCGCCTCACATCACCTTTTGTCCAAGTGCTTAAGGTTTATTTATAAAATCTGAAAACCTACACAACCTATTTGTTCCAAGAAATTGTTTTTTTTTTTTTCCAGAGGCCTCACTCTGATTGCAGAAAACCACAGAAAGCCCTGATGGTTGTTAATGTGTCAGTGGAGTCGCTGACCGCGAAAAACTGGAAAATGACTTGTTGACACGTGAAAGAGCTGGCAGCGCAGTTGTCTTCTTTCTCTAACACGAATCTGTGAAGATGCTGAAGTGACCATTTTCCAGCCACCGCCGTTTTGCTTTTCCAGCTGAGACTTGAGCTGAAGTGCTTCTGATTTCCAAAGAACGAAAGCAGATCGTCGGACATTTAATAAGAAATAAATACCTCAAATCTATCCAAGTATTTCAATATACATTGTGATTGGATATAGGGCATCATTAGCTTATTCTCTTAATATCTCTCTCTGAGGGTGCGGGGCATGTTGCGTCATAAACTTTTAAGATCAGCTTAAAAAAAAATTCAGTTCTCACTACAGCCTGTTAAGGGGCGATAATGCCTGGCGTATATGCAGTGTTTGTATGAAAGAGAAGAAGAAATGAGTTGTTAAAAAAAAAAAGGAATAAAGTGATTTTGCACCAGAATCTCTTCTCATTAACTTAGTTTTTTTTTTCTTCTGTTGCTGATGATGTTCTGATCCTTCCACATGAATGTTATATGAAGTTGTTTTTTTTAATGATTTACAGAAGTTATTTCTATGTTTTGGTGGATTGTTACTACAATATATAACTTTGATAATCAGTTAAAAAACAAGACCTGGGTGAACAACAGAAGGCTTTCTGTTTTCTTGGGTTTTATCTATAATTTGTAGAAAACTTGAAATAAAACTAAGCTAACTCACAAGTAACTTTACAGCAAGATATAATAGTTTGATTTAAGTCAATAATTCCTTAATATTGATGAAAAAGTACTCGCTCCATTGGCAGATAATTTCATTTATGACAAGAAATTTTCCCATGTTGTAAGTGAAATAATCTGCCAGTGGAACTAGAACTTTTCCATCAATATTAAGGAATTATTGACTCTAAACAAACTACTATATTTTGCTAAAAAAGTTACTTATGAGTTCGTTTTGAATTGAGATGTTCTAGGATGTTGCCACAAGAAACTAGACAGAAATATTTGGTAAGATTTTGTGTGTTATTTTTTCAGTCTTCTGTCAATAACAATGGAGGAAGAGTTGAAAAGGCAAAGGTCGATTCTTTTGTTAAAAGTAGCCAGATGTTTGTGGCATCACATCTGACATTTTGTTGTTGTTGTTTTTTAAAGTTCTGTGTCTAATGAAAAATAAAAATTTCTGACTACTTCCATTTTTAAACAATCTAATATTTCAACCATATGCTTGCACTGCATCAAATTTGCTCTGTTCTTCAATTGGCACAAAATCGTTACTCATCTTTGGACTCCCCTGTCCTTAAGCCTTCTATGCTGCAGCTGAATCTCTCGACTCGAAATCTGTTCTTTCTCAGGAGCAGCAATTTCCAACACGACATGATGTTTTGAGTGAAAACCGTTACTCACTTGTCTGTGGAATCAACGGAGGTATAAGACAAGACGACAAAGATTTCAAGCACAATGCTAAGCACCTGTCTTTGTAGGCCGCAGTCGCAAGCTGTCAAATGTGAATCCCTGTTGTTTTTATTCAACTTCAAACTTTTTCTCAAACTTTTCTCTTCCTGCAAGTACAGAAAATTTGATACATCTTTCAGTGCTGACACCAGGGCACAAACGCCCCGAAATAATTTGAATTCTGAAAGATCTGCTTTTCACGATGGAGACAAACTCTTTCACACGGAATAGCTCAAAAATATTCTTAACAGGGAGTCAGAGAAGCAGTGCCTACACAGATAATAATAGCTTTGAACCAGTGCCTGTGTGCTGCTAGCTCCTGTTTGTGTGCAACGAGCATGCCATGCACTAATGCATGTATGCATGTGGGACAGCGGAGGCTCGGACTGGCATACAAAGACTCTTTTGTTGAGGCTCCATTCTGAGACATGGCAGCACCAGGAGAGTTACTGATAGGAGGGCTGAAACACACACACACACACACACTCCAATAGGAACACACTTGTTAATACCTTGAAGTTTTATTCATTTTTGTCAAATCTCTACAGAAAATGCATTACAGTGAATCGTAAAAGACTTCATGCCCCTTTAATCTTTTCCACATTTTAACTAGTGCATAGAATTAAACATACTTTGTATAATGCTGACATTTCTGTTTAAAATATGATTTTACATGATTTTATATGATACTCTAGCTTTCTGGGTCAAGAAATAATATCAAATCTTTTTAGACAAACTTGTATCACTGGGTTTTGAAAGAGTTATTTTATTATTATTATTATTGTTATTATTTTATCAATCACACATAAATAAAAAGGTGCAGACGCCCAACGTGGGGCTCGAACCCACGACCCTGAGATTAAGAGTCTCATGCTCTACCGACTGAGCTAGCCGGGCTGGCAGTTTCTTCACCTACGAATGTCTCAATACACACGTGGGCTGACAGGATGAGTGCCGTGTTTTTTGTGCCCTGCGTTGTTCCCGTATGACGTGACGTCACATTCAGTCGACAAGCAACCATGGTAAGTGAGCAAGCAATTTTTGCCACGGATAATTAATATATCATTTGTGCTCTAAACCCTAGTTTTGTGACTATGGCTTCACTTTTAGCGTCACAGTTTACACCGCGTAGTCGCTATTTATGGCTGCGTATTTTATTAGTGAAATGGCGAGCTATTTTAAAGGCAGCTGACGATCATTTAGCCTAAAGCTAGCAACATTAGCTTCTTTTTAGCTACCGGGATTTGTGTTTCTCTTTTCCATGTACTAAGTTATTCACTTTGAACTACACTTTAGTCCGTTGTTCTGTTTTTATTATTTTTTCTGTTTTTGTGGATTTTTAAAATAGTTTTACAATTTTTATAGTCTGCATTTACTGTAAAAAGCTAAGTGACTTGGCAGGTTGCAGATAGCAACGAGCTAGCTTTCTCAAGGAAAACAATGGCTTTAGAAAAATAACACATTCATGACGATTCATTCTGGACTTAATTACTGCTCTACTGAATCTTGTTTATTTTCGTAGGGTCAAAGTCAGAGTGGAGGCCACGGTCCGGGAGGAGGCAAGAAGGATGACAAGGTGACTTTTTGCTACAGTTGTGAGAGATATTACTATTTGATGCATCTGAATATGTCAAAACTGCTATAACAGCTGAAAATCGCGCACATTGTGAGGTTGCTTCAATTAATCGCCAGTTTAACATCACAGTTGTGCTTCGAAATAAGCTTCAGAATTGCAATACAAATTGACAGCGTGTTGAGATGCCAAGTCCTGGTTCTGAACATGCTTCAGCACAAGAACAATAATCGAAGATTATAGAGTGAACTTTTTACTGTCCTTGGTTGATTAATCGATCACAGTAAAAATGATTCCAGCTCCATTCAGTAGGAAAACACACAACATAAAAAATTATTTTTTTGTTGAATAGTTTTTAGTTGAATAGTTTTTTTGTGTGAAGCGTGATCGCTTAAGTACTTCAGTACTATATTCTCTTGCCAAGTCTTTAACGAGGTTCTTTTTTAAAATTTTGCTATCATTAATTTCTGTTCGAAGGATAAGAAGAAGAAGTACGAACCTCCAATTCCAACCAGAGTGGGGAAGAAAAAGAAGAAGACAAAGGGTCCCGATGCCGCTAGCAAACTTCCACTTGGTAAAGAAGTGAAAACGCACTGTTATCTGGCAACATGTCCGTTTTTGGCATTATGTACAAAAACCTGCCTGTATGCAGCATTTCAATGGAAAGAGCCCAAACTAAAATCCAAGCTGTCCATCCATATAGAGTAGGAGTAAACTGTTAAAGTCAATATCTCAGTGATCTATTCTATCGATTATTCTGCCGATTAATCAATTAATTGGATAGAAAAATTGGTATGTTCTGCAAATATCATAAATGCATAAAAATACAAATAAACAAATAATTCCATTCCTTCTTAAAATAAGAAAATAAAAATTTTATTGCATAAAATGCAACAACAGCATTTGTTGCATTTTACTGAGTGCTTGATCATTTGTAGCAAAAAAACAGCTAAGAAAGGCTTCTAACGTCAAAAAGGATCATGTTGTTCTGTCAGCAATTGACTATTTCTTTTTGTCTTTCTACTCCAGTTAACAATTAATCACTAGCAATTGATTCATCATGATTAAAGTTTTGACTTAATTACTGCTTTAAATGTGTTGTCCTTTCATCAATTAGTCTTTTTGTGAGTACAGTTAATTAATAAATTGCTTAATTAATAAATTACTCGTTAACTGGAGATTAATTGTGATGAATCGATTGTCAAAATTGTTTTGACAATCGATTCATCACGATTAATCGGATGAATCATTTCAGCCCAGTTTATTTCACACAAAGCGGTCTGTCTGCATTCTAGTCACACCTCACACTCAGTGCCGCTTGAAGCTGCTGAAACAGGAACGGATCAAAGACTACCTGCTGATGGAGGAGGAGTTCATCAGGAACCAGGAGCAGATGAAGCCTCTAGAAGAGAAACAGGAGGTCAGCCTTCGTTCTGACACTCGCCTCTTGTCTCGTCTCTCTGGTGATCACATGTGTGTGAGTGTTTGTTCCCTTCCTGCTTTAACAGGAGGAAAGGTCAAAGGTGGATGACCTGCGAGGAACCCCCATGTCGGTGGGCACCCTGGAAGAAATCATAGACGACAACCACGCCATCGTTTCCACGTCGGTGGGGTCGGAGCACTACGTCAGCATCCTGTCCTTCGTGGATAAGGATCTGCTGGAGCCAGGCTGCTCTGTTCTGCTCAACCACAAGGTGAGGTGTGGGCAAAGCCTCAGCTGGTGTGTATCTATGTTTGTTCCACGGTATAATAGACTCTGGTTGTGTGTGCCTGCAGGTTCATGCTGTGATTGGGGTGCTGATGGACGACACCGACCCCTTGGTGACGGTGATGAAAGTGGAAAAAGCTCCCCAAGAAACCTACGCTGATATAGGAGGACTGGACAATCAGATCCAGGAGATTAAGGTTCAGCGTGGCACACAGTCAAACGAACATCTTAAATACATGAAGTTATTTTTTCGTTGTGTCTTTTTAAGCTGGACTCCTACTGTGTTTAGGCAGAAAAGGAACAAAATTGAATTCAGTTTGTAGCATTTAGCTTAGCCTGACATTACAAAAGGCAAAACTTTTTAAATCTCTCTCTCTTGTATGAAATATACTGTATGAATAAAACTGTCTTGACTTTGATTGTTTGCTGTTAGGAGTCTGTAGAGCTGCCGCTCACACACCCTGAATACTACGAGGAGATGGGCATCAAGCCTCCTAAAGGTGTCATCCTGTATGGACCTCCCGGCACAGGTCCGTTCATTTTAACACTCTTTGTTGTTTTTGGTCCAACCAACCAACACAAAATAATTTAAAGAAGTTGAGTTGATACCTTGTATCTTAATATCAACCCAGATTTTCAGTAAAACTCTGTAAAACAAAGTCTAAATGAGGATTTTGTGATTTAAGATAACTTCTATTAACTCTGAGGTAATCGGTCGATCTGGACTTAAAGTTTTATCACAATATTATGTGATATAGTTGTGATGACGATAAAAGTAACGCTAAAAAACATTTATTACTTTATATTTAAGGTCACAGCCTCACATACACAAATGTACCACACCAGTCAGATAAACAAGTGTGATTTATATCAATACAATCAATCAATTCAATCATACTTTCAAATCTATTGATATTGATTGACAGTCTTATTGAACAAACACTGAGATAAGTAGTAAAAACAGAAATTCTGACAAAGTTGACAGTTTTGGGAGTTTTTTTTTAAACAATATTATTTTAATTTATTGGGAAAACTATGAATCAAAATTCTTAACATAATAATAAATTTATCACGATAAATGATATGATAAATGCCCAGCCGTACAGATTTGAAATGCTCTTTCCTTTCTCCGAACCGTTCTAGGTGAGATGTTCACAGCTTGTGATGCGTTATGCTGTGTGCCTTGGTCGCCATGACGCTGATTAATTTAGTCAAGTTGATTTGTGCAGCACATTTCATCAACAAGACACTTTATACCATAAAAACATAACACGGTAACCGCTTAAACAAGCAATAAATATTACATTTTGTCAAATGCTTTCATCAAATATATTGATTAGTGTTCCAGTAATTATTAATCAAAGGCAACTCTAAACAGCCTTTGATTAATAAGGAACTCAGTGTTTCGACTGTTTTGCAGTTTTCTGGAAGTTTGTCCCAGATCAGAGGAGCGTACATCACACTATTGGAGTCAGGATTTGTTTTAAACCTCTGTCCTCCCAGGTAAGACACTCCTCGCCAAGGCTGTGGCCAATCAGACGTCGGCCACCTTCCTGCGTGTGGTCGGCTCGGAGCTGATCCAGAAGTACCTCGGAGACGGACCCAAGCTCGTGCGGGAGCTGTTCCGGGTGGCCGAGGAGCACGCGCCGTCCATCGTCTTCATCGACGAGATCGATGCCATCGGCACTAAGAGGTACGCGGAGGTCTGCTGAGCGCTGGCTCAGACTGAGAGCGGTAATGAATCACCTACTCTCATGTCGAGGTGCCGGATTGGTGTCACAATGTACCGTCTCTAAATAATCTGTGTTTGTGTCTAATTCTCAACAAGACGAGGTGATGCAGAGCGAAAGGGTTGTTCTTTTTATTATCTTGTTGAATATATGTTTATGCCAAATTCAACATTTGCTAAAAACATTTAAGTATCCAGGTCAAAATCTCTGTTTCGTGGATCATTTATGATATAAAAACTTGCCTTGCAGCATTTCTGACATTATATGCTAAAGTTCTTCTATTGTTTTTGATACTGAGGAATAATTTTAACTAAGTTTGCACTTGTACCTTGAAATTCTAGGTATATATAGATTTGTATATTAATTTTCACATCTGAAATCTAGAAATATTTTTTAAGAGTGGAAGAAACGGCAAGCAGGAGACAGAGCTGGAAGTGTCTGAATATTCATGATTTTATGAGTTTTATACCAAATAGTTCAGGCCTCAGCTTCAAACCGAACCAGCCATGGTTCAGCTCCACTGATGTATGGATATTTGTAAAACCTGCTTTCTGCCTTTTTCAAGGTACGACTCCAATTCGGGTGGCGAAAGGGAGATCCAGAGGACCATGCTGGAGCTGCTCAACCAGCTGGACGGCTTCGACTCACGAGGCGACGTGAAAGTGATCATGGCCACCAACCGGATAGAAACGCTGGACCCGGCCCTCATCAGACCCGGTCAGCACGCCGTCTGATTGGCTCGAAGGCCGCTCGGCTCCGGCTCTCGTATCTGCAGTACTGTAAATCTGTCTGGCACTCAGGAAATGGCTCCATTCTGCTGAGTCATGGCAGGGAGGGGGAAATTGAAATGTCAAGTCTTTTTTCTTCTGGTTTTTTTCTCTGCTTTGGGATGTGAATTTATAATGCCTGTTCCCTTACGGCAGCGCTCCTTTAAACAAAGATTGTCACGTGCGGCAGGAATTACATTCACTTGACATTATCAAAAGCTGTCTTAAGACTGGGAGTTTTTTTCTTTTTTTTTTTTTCTTTTTACGCATTCTAGTCACCGAGAGCAAAATCCTGCAGAGCTTTCTTAAATAACAACCCCTCCAATCTTGTTTATTTTGCAGATATTCCCAAAAGTCTTGACGTTAGTAAATGCACAGTGTGTGTAAAGATGTTATTAATCCGTTTATGTTTTCCGTTTCTCCCACACACAGGGCGAATCGACAGAAAGATCGAGTTTCCTCTGCCGGATGAGAAGACCAAAAGAAGAATCTTCCAGATCCACACCAGCAGGATGACGGTGGCAGACGACGTCACCCTGGACGACCTCATTTTGGCTAAAGACGACCTATCAGGAGCAGACATTAAGGTGAGACGTCCTCCAGAAACAGGAACCAGACACTTCTGATTTCCTGTCACGATAACCTATTTTGCTGGATGATAAATTGTCCCAGAAACTTTTGCGATAAATGAAAATATTGTCATTTTGAGACCATTTTCATCTAATATAATAATAATAATAATAATGCCATATTAATGTGAGTGCACCCTGTCAAAGATCAAAAAACACTTTAATTTCTAAAGAACATTTAACACTGGAACTGGAAAATATTTTAAGTACCTCAAATAAATAAAGAAAAACGGCAATAATTAAAATGGATCGCGAAGTCTCTGTAACTGAAATTGCATCTCGAAAGTTTTTAATCATTTAGATTAGACAGGGAAAACAGGCAAAAGTGGCAGGCAGGACTTTTGCCAAACAAAAACAAAAAAACAAAACAGTGCAAGCTAATTACTTAGTACTGAGTAATTTAATTTCCCTTCAGGATCAGTAAAGTACATTTGAAGTGAATCAAATGTTTTTCAAAATTTCAGCAATATGAAACGGAAGCATCCTTAAATAATTGTTGTCCGAATTGAAATAATGCAGTTTATTCTAATTTATCGTGCAATTAACTGATTTATTGCTTACTTATAAACTAGACTGAACTGTCAGCATGTACTGCGCCATAGCTGCACTTCTTCTAATTAAAATTCAGCATCTATATTGACCTCCACGCAAAATTGAAAAGGTCCAGTGTAGAAAACCTCTCTTTCCATTTTATTTACCAGATTGAAAGTTGTTTACTTTCAATCTGGTAATCTGCAGGGACTTTTCAGTCGGAATGTGTTTGGTTCTGTATTTTCTGCTCTTCCTGATGGGTTTCTTCTTACGGCTGCAGTCACTTATTGATTAGTTATCCCAACCTCATCCAAATGGAGGGAGGAGAAAAAAGACAAAGTTGCTCAAACGGAAAATTCTAAGGCTGGCTTTGTAAATAATTAATGTCAGCAGTTAATTAGGTGAAATGAACTTTCCATTCAATAGTATCTACCAGCTTTAGCTCAGGTCGCTGCTGTAGCTTTGCTGCCATCTTGTGGCATATGATGGAATTATAACAAAAAACTCCAGAAACTTTTATGAATTTGTGTGTGCTTTACTGAACAGGTCAGTAGTGTTTTGTTTCAACATTTCAGCAGGTGTTTGCACAGTTGAGCCTGCTGAACACACTAAGCTAACCATTGTTCCTGTTGTGGTAGTTCATTGGAAAATATAGTACCCCCCGGCCCGCCCCCACACACACACATGTCTGGCTATGTTTCTACATTCTGTTTCACATCTTTGCTGCCTTAAAAAAAAAAAAAAAAGCACAAGACAAGTCTGACACTTCTCCTCTCCTGTATCCTCTTTTCTCCTCCAGGCCATCTGCACAGAGGCAGGCCTCATGGCGCTGCGAGAGCGCCGCATGAAAGTCACCAACGAAGACTTCAAAAAGTCCAAGGAGAACGTCCTGTACAAGAAGCAGGAGGGCACACCCGAGGGCCTTTACCTTTAACGCTCCCATCTTTATTTCTTGTTTTTGTTTCTTTATACCCTCCACCGCTCCCCCACCCAACCCTTTTGTCATTTATTAGCGAGTGGAAGAGTGGCAGCAGCTGACTCGACTCGTCAGCGAAAAGCTTTGATACGTCTTGTGCACGTCACGTCTTGCTCCATCCCCTCTTCCCTGTTACCGTTATGTGTTAAAACAGTTAATAAAAGTGATAAATAGAACCAGGCGTGGGGTGTTAGTCATCACTTTTTAACAGCTTCGGTCGCAGGAGCACTTTAACCATCTGCTGACGTTTACTTCCTGCATATGGAGGTTTGCATCATTTTCATACATTCGGTTTTTTAGAAAGTAGTAAATGTAGTCACTTCCTTTGAACTTTTTTACATTTTGTCACATTATAACCACAGATGCAACGAATGTGACGTGTTTTATTGGACTTTGTCCGTTTGCGTTTCTGTTGCAATTTTGCGTGAAACTTTGTAGATATTTCGCTACTTTTGGAAAAAACACAATTTTACGCGTGAATAAGTTCGTTCAGGCAATAAGTCGTTAAAATCATACGCCGCCATCATCCTAGTACCACTTCCTGTCATGGTTTGTGCCAGTGGCAAGATCTGGTTGTTGATCCTGTGATTCATGTAATGCCAAAAAATTGTTTTCACTGCAGTTTTGCAAAATAAACCAATTTCAACATGGCCACAAAAAACACCTTATCCCACTTTTTTTTTTAAATTGGCCTGTTTCCAATTGGCAAATTTACTTTTGAAATATTAAATTGCTGCAATTGTATGGTGATTCAAAACGCTGCTATAAACATCAACCCACCAATGGGACTAGAGATAGAAATTAGCCACTTGACTATAATGCTACTATATAATGTCCCATTATAAAAAACAAAAAAACTCTGAAGCAGTCACCAACAAATAAATGAATGCCCGTCATAAAACAAAAATAACATTTTTGTCATCTACTGACATGGGGAGTGTTTTCTGTCATAGTTTTGCAAAAAAACTGCCTCATGCTAGCGCAATTTTTTTTTTTTGATACACATGAGGGTTTTTTTTAAATGGCTGTGTTTCCAATAGGTGCATTTCATTTGGTAATTCCAATTTGCTGAGTTTTATGGTCAATGGAAACGTAGCTACTGTGTCATTTCTGGAATATTTCATATTACAGCCATAAACTGAACGATGGCATGCAAAACTCGAATCCACCATTTTATCTAGTGGTCACCTACAAGAGCTGCATTATGTCAAAGCACTAACACTCAAATGTTTACAAAGGTTTGCTTCAAAGAAAAAGAAAAAGAAAACGCAAAGATTTGGTGCATGTTTCCATTTATGCGCGCAATTATAAGCAAGTAGGCGGATGCATAACTTCAGTAAATCCAGCCAAGCTGCTGTTGCTGCAGTCTTGACATGTGGACAGCGGCAGCGTTGATTTAATCCCCCCTGATGTGGAACCATGTGGAACTCAGTGCTCAGCAGAAAGTGGCCCCATGCAGCAAGCATTGGGCCAAGATGCAGGGCCGGCCTTGAGCCGTTGCTGCTGCACTGCAGGACCCTCATCGAAAACGATCAGGCATTTCAAATGCAGGACAAAATCAAAAATCAAATACAAACCCGTTAGGGGTAGCATGTTGCACCCCATCAGCTGCAAACAGCTTTATGAAGATGCGTTTTGGTTCCAACGAGGCGCTTGTCCTGTTGGATCAAGGCAAATTTTGGGACGTTTATAAATCACCGCGAGTCTGTCCCAGATTAGTTCCTAAATGCCTTTTATTTGAGTAAACAATTAGAATAAACAAAATGTTGATTATTTGCCTCACAAATTCTCCACACCAGGCTTAAAAAAAAGTCTCATCAAGGGAGCCAAGATCGGATTCAGACCTTTCTAGACGTCGTTTGGCCGGGTTTTGGGGAGGGAGAAGAAAAACGACGATGTGGTCATATCGAATATGTGAAGGGTCCATGATTCCAAATCTGTACGGCGGGAAATAAACGAAGCAAAACGGAATAATTTCAGCAAAATGTTCTGATTAGTTTTCAGCATACTAACAGGAAAAAAAGTCTTAACCTGAGTTAGCAACCCTGATAGCAAGCTAGCAAGTGGCATTTTTAAAAAACTGAAAACTGTGATATGTTTTTGTATTAACCCCTCTTTCCTCAGATAGCCCTAAATAAAGTCCTTCAGAAGTGGATTCCTTGTGAGGAATTGAATCATGGTGTAAGTGACACGGCAAACATTAAGATTGACATATTTTTTTGTGTTAGAGATGTAAAAATTAATGTTTACAAACATTCTTCACCTCGTCTGGCTGAGGCTGAGCAAATTTTTTTGTTTGTTTCAAAGATTAAAAGTGGCATGTTGCTTCAACTTTGCAATCAGCAGCACTGCTTTGTGTTGCTCTGTCACATAAAATAAAATACATTGAAGTGTGTAAAAAGTTCACAGTTAATTGAACAAAAAAATAATCTTGTACGGTAATAAAGACATACTGAAGATACATTATCTCTGGGATGCAGCAGCAGAAATCTTTTTAGCTCCTTGTTGCTTATTTACGAATGCTCCTCACGGTCCATTAACGACTAAAACCCGTCCCCATTTTAATGGAGACGCGGTAAAGCTTCCATTAATTTGTCCACTAGATGGTGCTTTAGTCACAAATTGTGAGGCGGAGACATTACTTTGCCCTTTTCTGCATCGTCACTCTACCAATCCAGGTTACAGCCCATTATTGAGGAAACTGGAATAATTATGAATAATTACAATTTCCACGAGACTACATATTAATTTTAAAAAGGCTCGTTTTTGTGTACCGTTAAGCTACCACCAGTCCTGCCGTGGTTTATGGCTCGTTTCACACCGCCTCGCCAGTCCAAAGTGAATGTGCGCACTTCTTTCACCGAACCTATCAAACATTTCCCCTGTGAAGACCTGTCGCATTTCTATCCGACTCCGTTATAAAAACATTCTAGTACTATTAACAATAATGGATATCGCTAAGCGGACGGAATTAAGCAGTAAATATGTTCAGCTTTTTACGAAAAACAAAAATAATCCAGTATTTTTATTTATTACGTTTCCATCAAGTACCATTGCCTGGTGCAATGCAGGTCCCGTGTAGCCAATCGATGCGTCCGGCACATAGAATATAATCTTGCAGGTCTGCACTGGCCAATCAGAGAATTCCTTACATACAGGCGCAGCAAAATCTCATGTGTCAAGCGCGCTTCTTAGATTTTACGGTATCCTTCCGCAGCTACGAACTAGTGCCTTGTGTCAAGAAATTGTAACTTCCAGAAAAACGACGAAAACCGTATAAGTGGTTGAAGAAAACTCTTAATTGCTCTCTTTTTAATCTCGGAAGGGAAGGATATTTATTTGAATGTGAATGTTATCACTCAGTTAAGTTGCAGGAGTTTAAGTTTGTTATTAAAATGTAAAGGAACAGATTGTTTTATGTGAGAAGCTATTAAGTGAAATACAGCTACAAAAATAAGACAATTTAGCAAAACATAAATTAATATTTAATTGTCAGTTTTTTATGTAATTAGAAATAATCCAAAAAATAAAAGTTGTTCCAGATGTAAACAAACTATTTGTTAGTCATGCAGACAAACTAATGTAAACGTCAATGTTTACCAAGCACCCCAACAAGCAATATTAGTTTTTGAGTGAGAAAATAAGTCACTATATGGAAAAGATATACATTTATTTTAACTTATTCGGTGTCTAGAGGCACAGATAAAAACATTGCACAAGTTTGAACTTGATTTATATCAGATTTATTGGTGTGTTAATAATATGAAAACTGCTCAACAGATCACTTGTCGCATCATTGAATATATATTCTTCCTTACCTCAATTCAAACTTCTTTGTACTCTGTTATTATGTGCTCTACTTTCTGTGCAATCATGAGGAAAACATAGTCCATGCAAGATAATTTTATCAATAATTAATTGCGTGTCAAAATGAGCAGGAGGATGATCCTCTTCTGTGCACTGCAGACGTTTGAGCCGCGCTGATTGGCGTGCCGGGCTGCTGGAGGCCCGCGCTGCCGCAGACGGCTCTGAATCGCAATAAGGAAGTGAGTGATACGTGCTAGCGTGGCGGAGGGATACACAAGACAACCTGCGCCCCCCTCCTCCCACCTCCCCGCTCTGGCCACGGCCGATATACACACTCCAAAAACCGCCAGTGGAACTCCATCTAAGGAACGAGCACACTCCTAGTCTGCTTCCACAGACCAACAAGCACACAACCCATCCGACATGGTACGTATAGTCATTCATTCTTTGTGTAAGGGGAGGGAAAATGGCGCTTCAAGTGTAGGTACACCTGTGTTAGAAGTGCTTGCTGGTCTGAGCCTTACTTTATATTCCGTTTCTGTATTTGCTGTTCACTCATTGATTCCTGTTATGAGCAACTCATATCCGTACAGGAGGCGGAAACCGCCGGGGAGGCGCATTTTGTGTTTCAGCCGATTCGAATATTAAAATGGCCCTAATATTCGCCATTGTTTTTGGCTTGTTCTTGCGGGTTTATGCCTGAACATGTGCTCTACTTCATATGTGGACTCTATGCTTGATAACTGCGCAATTAGCTAGTTCATGACCGCATGCTGCAGCTCGAATTAAAACTTGGACGACATTTGGAGGTGTCGGGGGAAACTGGTGTGCTATTCTGGGTTATTCTGGGATAATTCTGTTCTTGAGCGATACGGTACTGTTTTTTTTTTTTCAACGCGCCTCCGGAGCTCAGGCGTGTTGAGAGGGAAAAAAAACGTCTTGAAGTCGTACGCTGGTATTTTTCCTTCATATAGATTCACACGGTTCAAGATATGCTTCATTTTTCGTTCTCCTTTTCTCACACATACACAAAGGTACAGTCTGGGTGAAGAAACTGTTTGGTTTCCACTTTTTTTTTTTTTCGAGGGGTTGCACCATCGCGCCACCGCCTCTTAGCTTCTTCTTGCCGCGCCTGAACCTCCGCGGTTCTCATCGTTGTACCGCAACGGAAATTGACCATACCTATTCCGTAAACTTGCGCGGTCACATCTCCATCGAAGGGAGCGGGAGGAGGAGAAGTGTCGGAGCCGAAAACGAGTCGCTATCGGACGGTGTACCGCCTCTCTCGCAGCCCTGCGAGGCTTTATCGCAGGCAAGCTGGGTTATCTAGTTGTGCTTATGTCTGCTGATTTGGTTGCCTCTTTGCAAATTTCTCGATGTTATGCAAATATGGCACCTGTGGGACTCGTGTAAGAAGCTCTGTGTAAATAAATACATGAACAGAAGGTGGAAACAAGTTGAATCAACTTTTTTTTTTTCTTCATCTTCTTCTGCACACCTAGCTGCCATCCTGCTGTACAGTTCCTAATAATTACGTATTCTGCATGTCACTCTGTTGCAGCTGACTTTCTGGTCATCTCTGTAGGCCTGGTGACTTGCAAAAAAAAAAAAAATTCCTTTTTTGGTGCACACATTAACTTGACATCTGCAGCGCAGGAACTGGAAATAATCTGCATATTGCACAGGGGCCTCTCTGAGCCTTGAAGGAGTCCAGAAGCTGTAAACCTTTCAGCTCCACCACGATCAGATGACCCACGTACAGTATCAAGCTTCCATTCAGGTTCACGTTGCAGCGCGCTGCAGCAACCGGAGTGTAAACCCACCAGCATCCATGAAAAGTTTCATTCCAAACCCCCTCACCACCACCATCACCTTATCTGAGCCCACTCAGGTGGAAACGCTCCAACCACCCACCCCCCTCCACCAGCATTGAGGTGGAAGTATCGAATAAGTGTGTTGAGGCCCTATCTTGTTCCTGCTCAGCTCTTGTTTGCTGATGCATGTTTAGTAACTCACAGCGCATCCGATACGCTGCGGTGAATAATTGATGTGTTTGGCAGCAACACCTCACTCTGCCCTACACCTCCCCCCCTCTTCCTCATGCGTCTCGGAGCGACGGTGTCCCGTCTGCAGCCCGTCGGCCGCAGAGCCCCTGTCACCTGCCACCACAAGCCATATGGTGCACTGGGTCTTGTCGCTGCGCTCTCGGAGCATGGTGTTGTTTACACCGCACACCCTACCTTTCTTTTTCTCTCTCTCTGTGTGTGTGTGTGTGTGTGTGTGTGTGTGTGTGTGTGTGGGGCTGCTTGGGCCTGAAGCCTCTCGGTCTTTTGTCCAGCTATGAAGAGAATTGCCCCACAGTGGAATGAACGCCCCGCCACCACCGCTGCCACTACCCCACACACACACACTTGGAGTCTTTGTTTCCCTCCTGAATGTTTTAGCTCGTCACACCCATCTGTCTGGGCGATGGCTGCTTGATCCAGCTCAACAAACTGGTCAGCCACCTCCATAGTTGATCACAGAAAAAGAAAGATCCATGATTGGTACTTTTGTTGTCTAAAGGAGGAAATACTAATTGCGTAAGAGCAAAAGAGGCCTGGGATGGAATGTGATTCTCTCAGTGTGATAACGTCACCAACATACCCTGGTGTGTAATGGTGTTTACACAGATTCAGACCCAAAAAACTAGCAGGATTCAGTTGGTTTCATGTTCAACAGAATGGGAACACATTTCCCTACTGCTGCTAAAGTTATCTAACTTTGATTTTTATTTTCCTCAACAACATCAATTCCTGTTTTTCTTTTTTTTAGCTAGCAGTAGCAAATTTACAAATTTTGCCGGACGATAAATTGTTCCAGAAATTAAGTTAAACGACAACCTTGTTGTTTTGATGCCATTTATGAGTAATATGACGGTAATGCCAGAATAATGCGAGTACTCCCTTTTAAAGATCTACAAACTTCAGTTTTGTACAGAACAGTCCACACTGCAACTGGGAGACATTTTACATATTCAAAATAAAACGAACCATAAATAAAGCAGATATAAAAACCACACACACAACAAAACCATAAATAAAATGGATAAAGGTCTTTAAATAAAATTGCAATTCAAAAAATTTTAATAATGGAAAAACCATCAAGCTCATTTTAATGTGTAATTAATTGCTTATCATGGCAGGCTTGCCTGATGCAATTTATTCACTTCCCGATACTTTGAGTATTTTCTGATACGTTCCCAATACAATATCAACATCAATCCAAAATACTTTTATTACATATGTTGTGTTGATTGCTAGAAAAAGGCTCGATCAAGTCATATTACTCAAGAGAACAATGGTCAACAATGGACATGACAACAACTGACCCATTCATTAACCAGTGGATCAGTCTGTGGGATACAAGCACTGCTGAATAGAAATGCTAAACTAGACTAAACGATTATTATACCTGATATTTTAGATGTCGCCCGATATGCAATCTGATACTCATTTTTCATGCTGACAACAAAAACAATGTTTTTGTGCGTTTAAAAAAACTGCATGTTAAAAGGATAAACTGTGCTGCAGTTTCCTTGATCGAAGTTTGATTAAAAACAAAATAAAACTAGAGAACGAAAGGGGAAAAAGAGCATCAATGTAAGTCTTTGTTGATGTGTAAACAGGTGAAAATGATTGGGGTATTTGAGGAAATAGGAAATATGAGTTGTCAATCACCGTGAAGGGAAAATTCTGGTTTAACAAGCTGATGTTTGCTGGTTAGTTATTGGAGCTAACTGCTAAGGTGTTAGCTTAGCTTTACAACTATTGAATGACGGTTGGCGCTCTGCTGGTTTTATGAGCTAAAATATTTCCAAATCGTGGAAAATATCAGGGAAAAAAACTGTAGTTTCTGTTTTTTTTCCTCCACCAGCTGACCTGGATTGTGCAGCTACAGGAGGGGGACATCACTGTATGCTACAAAACTTCCCAACACCTCCTTTGATTTGTCTTTAAAAGGCATTAAAGTAGGGCACTGTGATAAATCGATAATATCGCTTTGTCACATTTTTAGTATTTGATTGGTTAATATTTGAAAAAATAGGATTTTGTTTTTACCAATGCACTCATGTTTCCATAGTTCAGGAAACACGAGTGCAGGTTAGCACGCCCAAGGTCGCCATCTTGTTTGACGAGCATTATTCAAAATCCATTTATTTAGATTTCGAATTCATGTCAAATTCTATGATGGAAAATTTGCATCACAATAAATTGGTGATATTATGAGAATGCAGTAGAACTTAACACAAAAAACAAAACAATTAGAGGATTTTTGAGCATCTTGTGAAGTTATACTTTGGTATATATGTTTTACAGATTACACTTTTAACACATCATAATCAAATCATTATTAGTAGCAGGACTTAAAATGGTGCTAACAACTGTGTTTCTGTCAAAGAGAGAACTACATGAACCTGATAACCACGCATTTTTTTTCTCATTAAAACAACTTTTTGTCTTGCAATTTTAAGATGGTTTTTTTCTGGTAAAATTGTCTTTTTTTTCCCTCCTAATACAGTTATTCAAAAATTCTTGTAGCCTGACCCTAATTTTCCGACATACAACTCAGAGAAGTAGAGAAAACTACTTTTTGAAAATGTTTTCTGTATGTTTTTTCTTTTAAAAAAGAGAAATTTAACTTGCATTGAAAAAAAAAATCTGACATTTTAATTTTAATCCGTAGCCCAGCCCCAGATTAAAGCAAGAATTTTTAGATCTTGGAAAACCTTAACACCAGGAATCAACCCATGCTTGTTCCCGACCGGCTCATGGAGCTGCTTCCTGCCTGTTTGGACTGCTGCCATGGGCAACAGGGTATGCGGTCGACCCACTCATGCCAGCATCCACAAACACACACAGATTCCTGTTCCCCTACAAGCTGTTATTTAGAGCGACGGACGGTGAATCACAGGGAGTTTCCTCCGAACAGTAAGGGCTGCCACCACACAGAGAGGGGAAAGGGGAAATAAAATGGGCCTGGCATTGCTGTGGCACCAGAAGCCCTTGGCAGCTTGGGTCACAGCCAGAGGAGGAACCGTAGCGCTGAGTCACCAAACCCTTCCCTCTTTCACACACACCCTGTTCAGTTTGGACAGACAGGAGGCAGGTAGAAGGAGAACATACAGAGATAGAATCTGGTTTGTTTAATTTTGGCTGCACGGAGGCGGAGCAAACAGTCACTTTGTGTTTATTGTAAGCTCAGATTGTCCTCACCCTTGAGTTTTAAATTTATCCATCTAAAATTAAGGTCTTAAAATGTCTTAAATTCAAACAAAAAAGTAAGGGGGCCTTAAAAACTTCAATTACAGGTCCTAAAGGGGCAGTGCTATTTTTTGATCTTCACATCACAATGTAATGCTATTCCCTCATCAAAAACATGTCTTGTTTTTCCATGCATGTTTGAGAAATCCTTTAGTCTCCCGTAGCAACCATTCAGCTGTGCAAAGCACCTTGGTGGACCTAGCACCACCTTCGAGGACAAAGCTCCTCCTTGGAGCGGCAGTTTCCAAGCTTAGAGCATCTCTACCCCGCAACCCCCCATTCAACTCCTTCAGACTAGCCTGCAGCAATTAGCACTTGGTGGAACTGCGCATCTGTCCATTATTCTGTAATTATAGTTCATTACAGGAGCTACTTGTCGGTGCAAAGCTGGTAAAAATGTTTTTAAAGGATTAATAGAGGAGAAATTGTTGTGATGACTTCCTGAAGGCAGAGTTTCTTAAAGATACAGAAGCCCAATTTCCAGATGGTAAAAGAAAATTTACTGCAGAATCTAAGTCGTATTTGATGGGCATCAATTTTATTACAACTGAAGTTAACATAGCTATTGATTGTCACTATGTACCTCTAAAACGCATAACATTGCCCCTTTAAATGTTGTGGCATCTCATAAATGCAAACGTTGGAGTCACCTGTAAACATTATCATTGCGTTCAGAGACTTGAGGCAGTTGGAGCTACTGTTGACTAGCTGCTAAAATAACCTAGCCAGCTGGCTTTTTTACACCCATCATCAGTAAAGTGCAAATTTATCCCAGATGTTGGTCTTTGAGTCATCAGCTCACTTCTGTTGTACAAAGCTGTTCATACAATCTTGTTCTAAAAGTTTGAAACTACTATATAAAATTTGTGAATTTCTTTTGTCCAATTCTGTTGTCATACAAATCTTAAATTTAATTGTTAATGGTCTCAAAATATTCTAAATTTGCATCGGTGAAGCCTGCAGAAACCGTGGACTCATTCAGTCGGGTCATCTAATCATTCGAAACTCGACTACATGCCGATCGATACCTGCTGCCGCCCGGTCCACCGCGACGAGACGCCTCTCTGTTTGAGAGGAGCAAAAGGTCGGCTGGCAGCGCAGTCATGTGGCGCTCTGCTAAATGCCAACCCAGCCTAAACTAATCTAACCCTTATGCAACAAATTCAATTTGCTGACTTAATTTCCAAAATGGAGCGGCCTCGCCTCAGAGCACCGTGCTTGTTACGAGGTCCTGGTCTCCGGGAATCACAGGACTCCGGGATGATTTCTTCATTGCATCAGCGCGAGAAACACTCCATAAACACGCAAACGTAACAATGGAAGCAGAGCAGGGCGCTTCACAGGAAATGCAGGGATGGAAAGTATTGGTGTGGAGGAAGACTGCCATTAGTGTGTGTATATATAAAAGTTGCTCTGTGTGTGTTCCCCCTCCTCTTTACTGCCAAGTACACGGATGTCAGTGAGACTGGTCTGTTAATGATAATAAAAATACCTCCAGAGTCATTTACACAAGTAGCTGTTTCTTCACACTTTTATTCTAGTCTTTTCTTTCTTTTTTTGATGAGATTAAAAAAGGGTGGGGGCAAGTTGCTTTGGAAGCATTTAAAGCTTGTGTGAGTCAGCCATGATGGAAGCCGGGATGGGAGGGGGGCGACCACACCAAGCCAGCCGGTTGGTCTTTAGGCAATGCTTCATCCATAAGCAATTCATCAATTAATTACATAATAAATTAAAATGAGCTCAGTCATTTCCATTGTGGTGATTAGTAATTTTGGAAGGTCAAATTTTGTTTAAAGACGCAGTCCGTTTTATTCATGGTTTTGTTTGTGTGTAGTTTGTATTTTTTTTGTTTGTTTGTTTTTTGGTTCTGTTTTATTTATTTTGGGTGTTTAAAATATCTTCTAGTTACAGAGTTAAAGTTTTTTTTACAAAATTAAGGTGTTGAGTCTTTGAGAGAGCGAACTTGCATAATTGTGCCATTGTCAACATGCTTCTTAAAAAAGATCTCAAAACGACAATATTATCGTTTATCACCATTATTACTGGGGCTATGTATTGTCCAGGAAAATTTGTTCTCATGAAAGGCCTACTAATCTGCTTTGTTACAGTATCTTGAAGTGTTGTTGCCTGATTGTTTTTTCTTAATTTTTCTTTTTGATTGTCAATATATACCTCCTTTTTTTAATCTTTCAAACAAAACAGCTATTCAGAAACGGCTTTGATAAGCCTTTACTGTCTAGGCAAGTCAGGTCCGATAACTGATTCTGTCTTATGCTAACATTGGACTGGAGATAAATTGTTTCAAAATGGCAAAGAATTTCTGCCACTCCTGCAGATTAAAGTCCTTCAGTGACATGCTGGAGGAGTTTGTTTTGTCTAGATGTATGGAGATAAATTAATATAGTATTGTCCCAGCCCTACTTGTTGCTGTGCACTGCTAGTTGATGGAAAGCTTCTATACATTTTCCCCTGCTTTCCAGAAACATGAATTTGGCTGCTTGGAAATATTTGGGGAAATGGAGATGAACAGCAACCAAGCAGTTTGTCAGGCTCTTGATTATTGCTGATTTGAGCCCAAAAATTTGGGCTGAAACGATTGATTGCGATTAATTGATTATTGAAATCGTCAACTAATTTAGAAATTGTCAACTGGAGTACACAAACTCCAAAACAAGGATATTTGCTGAAAAAATAACATGCGTCAGAGCAGTAATTAAGCCAAAACTGTAAACGTATATATACATTTTCCATATAAGGTTAAAAAAATGTATAAAAATAAGACTTGTCTATAAATACGTCCTACTCAAAATGATCTATTAAGCAGCTTTAGCTGTCTAGTCATTAAACAATGCATCCTTTTCTACAAATGATCAAGTGTTCACTAAATAATGTCATAAAATATTGTGTTTGTTTGTTTTTGCATTTTTAAGTGTATTTTTAATGCATAAAAAGGCTGAAGTGGTTAAATGAAAAATCTTGTGGAGTACACCAATTTTCTATCCGATTTATCAGAATAATCAGTTAAATGTCAGAATAATTAGTCTGAATAATCGCTTACTAAATTGTTAGTTGCAGTTGCATATAAAACTAATCATTTTTAGTTGCCTTGTGGCCTTTATTTTGAAGTTAATAGGTTGAGTGGAGATGTTTTGCTCTGACTTGTAGCCTGTAAATATGAGACATCCATCCTCACTGCTATGCCCCAACAACGCATCAAAACTTTTTTTTTTTTTTTTTTTTGCTATGCCCCAACAACGCATCAAAACTTTTTTTTTTTTTTTTTTCAGCCTTGTTAAAAATATTTGCTTTTCTATGCGTTTGACCTCCTTGGGGTAGATTGCAGTGGAGCCGGTCAGGGTGGGGCTTCATGTGGAATTTCAGATATCTGAAATGCTTTCCTTGTTGACTAACCTGTCTGTTCTCCCTCTTCCCCCCACCCCCAACCAACCACAGGCTGATCAACTAACAGAGGAGCAGATTGCAGGTACGAACTCCCTCCACTCCCAACAAAACTTTGCTCCTTGTTATTTCGTTTACTGGCTCTCGGTGGATTAAATCCAGCCCCGCATTATTCAATAAAGTCCAGCAGTCGTGTAAGGTAATGTCTCTCATTAGGCGTTCTGGCTGCTTCCACGTCACATGAAGGGAAACAGAACATTGAAGGACTTGGCAGCAGGCTGTCCCTTCCCTTCCCTTGGCAGATCATTAGCTGTTCAAAATGAGCAGGACATAAGGGGATGAAGTATTCACAGCAGTTATGAGTCACAACTGCAACCTACAAAGTCGCACTGAATAGACACTTTTTCGTCCAGGCCTCTGATTGGTTTCAAACACAATAAGCACCTTTATGTTCTCACCATAAAGACACAACGTGGCGCTTTGGTCTAAAACTGGAAGCTCTTGTTTCTTTTCAGCCGAACCGCATTTTGTGCTTAATTAGCTGGCGCCCAGACCCTGAAGGCTAAAGCTCCATACTGCCTCCCTGCTGCATCTATTTAGTTGTTTTAAAACTTTGACTGTCACAATGTCAGCCAGGTTTCTGGGGAGAGCCAAAGGCTCATCAGATTCACAACAGCATTCCAGACGATCCCAATCGGAAATCTATTAGCCGCTGGAAAGTCCTGGTGTGACCCGTCTGCGTTTGCCTAACTCAGACATGTTTCCCTCCTCTGACCCTGCAGAGTTCAAGGAGGCTTTCTCCTTATTTGACAAGGATGGCGACGGAACCATTACCACCAAAGAGCTGGGCACCGTCATGAGGTCGCTGGGCCAGAACCCCACAGAGGCTGAGCTGCAGGACATGATCAACGAGGTGGATGCTGACGGTCAGTGGCACATGCTCGTTTCGTTTTAACTGTTACTTATTTTGCTTTTCCTGACCAGTTCAGAAAAAAAAAACATGCTGCAGATTTTGTGATGGAAGTTTGGAATCACACCAAAAATGAAGAAGTTATAATATGAGTCTTATTCAGGCATCAAATCGGATGTCAGACTCACAAAATTTGATGTTGCACTGCAAAAACACAAAAATCTTACCAAGTATTTTTGGTTTAGTTTCTGGTGGATATATATCTTGGTACACTTGAAATAAAACAAAACTTACAATTATTTTTTCAGCAAGATAAAGGAGCTTGTTTTAAGTCAGTAATTCATTTATGTTGATGGAAAACACTAGTTCTCCTGGTAGATTATTTCACTTGTAACCATTTTTTCATCAGCATTAAGGAATCATTTACTCAAAACAAGCTCCTACATTTTGCTGAAAAGTTACCTGTTGTTTTTATCTCATTTCAAATGTACCAAGATATCTATACTAGAAACTAGACCAAAAATACATTGTAAGAGTTTGCAGTGGAGATGGAGCATTTAAACTGAAAATCTTAGCTATGATGCATTCAATGAACAGGAAGAGCGGGCTGATGACTGGAGCCAGTTATAGAAAACATGTCTGGTTTAATTGATTAAAGTATCCCTATTGTCATTTTTTAAGCATAATTTCACAATTTTCTTAATCAAATTGACAATCATCCTGTTCTACAACAGGGTGTCTTCAGTCAGAGGCTTCAGTAGAACCTCTGTAATAAAGACTGCTACAGGAGATCTGACCTTCTCACATCCATCAGCTTCTACAATAACTCTTTAAAGAATCTTGGATAATATGAGTTATAACATCTAATTTACCTTTGGGCTCAAACTGTTTAAAAATTGGATTGAATTTGAAAACTTAAACTTTGGAGTTGTAAAAATGAACTAAGTTACTTAGGAGTTGAAATTCTCTTGCAGTTTTTCTCAACACCACAATGCAACATAGTGGCTGTGCATAGATAATGGTGGGCAGACACAAAGTACTATGTAGCCTCCTGTAACGAACATGTTAGTGCTACTAAAGATAGTTGGCCATATGAGGAAGTGAATCAAACTGGGTCTTTTGGGACCTGGTTCATTAAAGTTGGTTTTGATGTTTTTCCCAAAAGTTCTGAATGCCGCTGCAAGTCGAACTCTGCAAAAGTTGCCACCAAAACTCCTCCTTCGTTCAGTTCATCTGTTCACATTTACCTTGTAAATATTTGCTGCCAACATTTTTTTGGCGCGTTGGGAACCGTGGGGTTCATTTGCATGGGTCATGTTCAGTCAACCAAAATGTGTCGCAGGAAACTGCAAGTGCTCTGGTCTGGCCCACATGCTGGCAAATCCCCAAATTTACTCAAATTTTGCAAGCGAGGTGGAAGGCTTTTTAATATTTAGGTTAATATGATGCTCCCTCGTTTTTAATCTGCAAAATGACCGTCAGCTGCTACAGGAGCGCCAAAAGTGAGCCCTCCCAACCCAATTTTCTTCTTGGGGAATTAATTTGAGTTGCTGCTGTTGTCTGAGGGATACGGCTGTGATTTTTCTGTCATTGCGTGACTTTGGTGGTTAAACTCCCCCCCCCCACCCCCGCCCCGTTACAGATAACAGGGGATTAGTTGAGGCATCCATTATTGTCCTGCCTCCAAACACATCAGCTGTGTTGTTGCCCATCTCCCTGCGTTTCTCTGCCAACTGTTCGCCAACTGTCCGAGCCAACTGGCGGGCCAGCTTTATTGTCAGATGACGTATCCCTCTGTGTCAGCAGTTTAGTCACTGTGCGTTCGGCTCCATCCGAGTCCACAATGTCATTGATATGGATGAGCAGGTGGAGTTTTCAGAATAAGCCATGTGTCGAAGAGTCGGCGTTGCTTCTTGGCGTCGCACGATCACAGCCGCCGTATTGGCAATTATCGCTTTTAATTTACAGGAAGGCCTAATGGATCGGCCAGAGATCAGTTATTGTGATAAACAATAATATTGTTTTTTTTTTGTTTGTTTGTTTTTAGAGCATTTTCAAGTAATATGATGGTAATGGCATAAAGAAGCAAGAACACATTCTCCTTCAAAAACACGCTAGTTGAGACCAAAGCACCAGACTGAGGATTTTAGTCAAACAGTTTTTGGTAGAAAGAGAGAAAAGAGAAAACCAGTAAATTAAGCAAATTAGGAATTATTGTGTTCGTTTTAATTTATTATGTGATTCATTGATTTATTGCTTATTGTGACAGGCATACACTCAAATTATTAACTGTATCTAAACTAACCATGTTCGGCTTATAAACACTTCAAACAACAAAAAACATGAACTCAACCAAAAGCTGCTCCAATTAGTTAATAAAAATCAGTAGGTCAGACTGAAGCAATTAATCATGATTAATTGATTATTGAAATCGTTAACTAATTTAGTAATAGGTTAATTAACTGGAGTGTACAGATTCAAAAAGAGGTAATTGCTGAAATAACAGTCAGAGCAGTTACATCCAATGGGGTACAAGGCAGGTACCAGGTGCAAAAAACCACAGCTAAATAAATTTCCAGTTCCAGCGTTATGTTGTGAACCCAAAACCAAATATGATATAAAAACTGTATGGTGAAAAATATGTAGAAGTTTGAGTCTGGAAAAGTAGGGAATGAAGAAAATATGCCAATTCCCCAACGTGTTCGCCTTGTGACAGCTTATAGGAACCACATTGATCAGAATAAATCAATTGCCCCTTTAGTCATAGATTATCCTGCCACCCTCGCGAGTTGCATTTAAGAGCCAACACACACGCACACCATTACCAACATCCCCTTGTTCTGCCTCTGCCTCCCTTGGCTGATGCAATCTAGGTCAGACGGCAATGAAGCTAGTAATGGAAAATAAAAGTGGTTACATAAGGCCTCTCTGCCCGCTGTACATCCAGTACCCCATTGGATGTGAGCCGGCCCATTGAAAATCAGCTTTATTTACCAAACAAGCGGACGATGACGAGCGCCAGGCAAGGCGGACGAAGCGGCATCTTTGCGACACAATTGGAAAACATGAAAGAAGAACACGGACACTGGTTTCTGACCGGTTTCGGCCGTTCTGTTACACAACCTGCTGTTAACATGTGATAAAGCAACATGCACCCCAAAACTAATCACTCTCCATTACACAATCCCACCGCTCTGGGGGGAGGGAGGTTAACGCGATGACCACACGTACGAGTGTGCCGAGATGTCTCAACCATCTATAGTTTGCGTCAGCACCTCTTATGTGTAATCGCACCATCTCCCACTCGGTTCACTCCTTATATTCTCTCCTCTTCACATCTCTGTCGCCCACTCACTTCCTTCCGCCCTCTCTCTCCTTTTTTATTTTCTTTCTCTCCCACCGTCTTCTCTCTCCTAGTCTGCCTTCTTCTTCATCTTCATCCTTCCTCACCGATCCAGAACAAACAGCCAAGCATTCCCGTCCCCCTTCCTTTCCCCTCAGATTGTGTTTTCCCAGTTGAGCTTGTACTGTTATCCCTTCACCAGTCTTCCCAGTCTTCCTCATTGCTGTATTTGAGATGGTCACCTCTGGTCATGAGATCACCACCTGCCCCATCACACCACCACATCCCTTTTTGTTCCACCCACAAACACGCACACAGATTCTTTAGTTGGTTACTTGTATGTCTTGCTAAGACTGCTCTCTCATTGGTTAATCAGCCAAAAAAAACCCACCCCAGAACCAATCACTTTGGCTCTTTTAATTCATTCATGTTCCAGACATTTTACTTAATTCAGGATGTCAGTGCATCCTTAACAAATATTATCTAAAATTAAGGCATTGGAATGCGGTTATTGCATTTTAGACAATAAAATGTTTACTTATTCAAAAAATGAATTGAATTGTTTGTGTATTTGCATCTTTTAATGTGTTTCCCACGACAGATGCAAAAAACCTAGCTAGCAAGGATACATTAGCAACTACTTAGTGCTAGCATCAACCAAATTGAGTCACAGAATGACTCAACTTGTCATTCTGTGACTCAACGGAATGGTTTTCATTTAACCATTCAAAGTGGTTAAATGAAAAATCTGTAGAATGTGTCAATCCAACTAATCATCTAGATTAATCAATTACTTAAAATAATCAATAGTTGCAGCCCTAATCATAGACCTTATACCTTGTCGTGGTAGCGTTGTTTAATCTAGAACATTCTAAGCAGTTTTTTTTTTTCTCCTGTTAGGTTAAAGTTTGAGTTGCGCAAAAGCATCTTCATTGCATTTTGTGACTCAACTTGGTTGATGCTAGTGCTAACTAGTTGCTAATATATCCTTGCTAGCTAGGTTTTTTGCATCTGTCGTGGGAAAGTGCAGTTTTATTGCCAGTGGACTTGATGACGTTTGTCTTCGCCATTGGCTACCTTCTGTTACCACCCAATATGAAGCTAGGTGCATTCTGTGCAAAAAAGTTTGGCAACAATGATGGTTAAGGCTGGAGAGAATCACAAAATGAGATGAAACCCTGTATTTCTGTGCATTTCTTTCCCATTTATTTATATTTTATGATGGCTAACAGTTCTAGGTCTAGATAAAAGGAAGCTCTCATTAGATTTCCCCTCCTGCCGTGGAGCCTATGAGCTCCTTCCAGTCAGGAGAGTCTGATCCCAGTTTAATCCTGTTGTGACAACGGCTACATGGATATTGATCCAACAGTACACACACGACACTACCGGCACAGCAGCTGCCGTTAGGGCAACCTGAAGCGCCGCCACTCGTTCGTTCATTCTGGCTCTCACAGAGTCGAGGATGTGTAGCTGTAGCATCTGGTTTGAAGTGCAGAATCCTGATTTCTCTCCATACCCGATTCATTTAAGACCCTTAAAGGAATACACATAGGGCTGGGCTATTTTATTCATTCTTCAAATTTTTGGTTTTTGACGTTTATATTTTTGGAAAATCAGGATTTGCACTGTGCGTGTTTCCATAGCTTTCATATCTTGTATGACAAGCATGTTTATTTTGAATTTGAATTCAGGTCAACTCTGACAAAATACAAGAGTCAGGACAAAATGGTTTGTTTTTCTTAATGCAAAAATAATGTCATGTTAAAAGAATGAAGTCAGAATTACAAAATTTCTTAGGAAATTTAAAAGGGACCTGCTAGAGTGTGCGTGTCGATTGGAATCCAGCATTCTAATGCAGATAATTGGCTAAAGTGCTATGGTTAGCTTCAGTTGTGCCAGTAGCATGCATCTGACGTGTCGGTAATGAGTAAGTAAATACCAATGTGGACGCTCATCGACTTGTTCTATTCAGTATTGCTATATGTGACTAATATGTCAGCAATTAGCTAAAATTATCATTTTAGCTGTAAGGCTAATGTTAGCATGGGGCTACCACAAGCATGTAGAGCAACTAGCATATTGGCTAAAAGTGACATATCACTCAATATGCAAACGTTGGTGTATAAGCTAAAATTAGCTGAAAGGCCAAGGTTAGATTAAAAATGTTCAGTAGCACGTGGGGTATCACTAATATGTTGACTTACTCCATTGAGTATAATATAATTATTATCCAAAACGAGTATTTTACCTTTAATGCTGAAATAAGCTAAGGAAAAATAATTTAAGGTTGTTGGGTTTTTTTTCTTTCTTACGACTTTTTTGTAATTTCAAGACATCCCAATAAATTAGTGTCTTTATTCTGTCAATGCTGACTAAATTCTCATAATTTAAAAAAATTAACACGGCAACTTGCACAAAGGACAATTAAGATAAAAGCCATTTTTAAAAAATATTTTGTCATTTGTAAATTCTTTTTCAGAAAAGAAAGCGAGCAGATTTAAAATCAGATCAGACAAATGCACCAAAAATAGCATGCCACACTTTTCAACATTTTTAGAGCAGTGTGCAGTTTTTCTTCCAGTTCGCAACGGTGATGGATCAGATCCAGAGCTGAGGCATCTAAAGAGCTAAACCACTGGATGAATGTTTTCAGTCGGCTGCTTCTCATCATCCAAATGCTGATATAATGTCATTATTTTGGCTGATCATTCGCCTTTTAACTGATTGCCATTTTTGATGATTAATCGGGCCTCCTTGACTCATTCCTTTGCAGGTAACGGAACCATCGACTTCCCTGAGTTCCTGACCATGATGGCCAGAAAAATGAAGGACACAGACAGTGAGGAGGAAATCCGCGAGGCTTTCCGGGTATTCGACAAGGTACGGAAATATCGCAAGCAGAACCTCTGCTGGAATGCGGTGACTTGAGGAGAAAGAAAACAGAGAAAAAGTTGTTGGTGTTCTTGTTATGAAATCATTGGAAACTTTTAGTCTTTTCACTAAACAATAAGCTGTAAGATGAATTCTGTCACTTTCTTCCAGGATGGGAACGGCTACATCAGCGCCGCAGAGCTGCGCCACGTCATGACGAACCTCGGGGAGAAGCTAACAGACGAGGAGGTGGATGAGATGATCAGAGAAGCAGACATTGACGGAGATGGACAGGTCAACTATGAAGGTATGGGATCACCGAAAATGAAATGCATGATTTTTTTTAAACAAACGGGGATCAGACTGAAGCTCATCTCTACAAACTGTGACCTGAATCTGAAAAGTGTGGTGTGATTTTTATGTTGACTTGTTTCTTTTTTTGTTGTTTTTTTTTTTTTACTCTATCAATAAACAAAACCAAAAATGTGAGATAAGTACAAACCTCCCAATAGTCATCATCATCTAAAATGTTGGATAAGGAGCGTTATTAAAAAGTAACCAAAAGGACTGATCTTCCTTCCCCACTGTAAAACACGGTGGTGGTATAATCATGCTGTGTGAATGCTTTCCTACAGCACGAACAGGGAAGCTGGATGGAACTGAATACACACTTAAGTTTTAACCAGGGATGCACTGATCCACTTTTTTCACTTCCAATACCGATATCTGATGTTTAGTGTGAACCGATCCCGATCCAATCCAACGGTGCTGGATTAACTTAAAATGTTTCCTTTTTTCCAAATTCATTTGATAATGCTGCACCAGTACAGCACACTTAAATACACCAATAGCTTTCTAAGTTTGGTCCAACATATAAAAATAACTTTAATTTGTTCAGTCAGTTCAGTTAGAAGTATAACAGCCAATGGAAAATAAATAATAAAGAAACTGAAATTGACAAAAAAAAAAAAAATAGGTTGACTACTTTGGTCAAACATATAAACAAACCTTCTTGTAAATAGTTCAGAAAGTACAACTAGGAATTCTAAATATAATGCAAAATAAATGATGAATGAGACCACTCTGAACAAACCATAGAATTAGACTGAATAGATCTGCCACACTCAGTATCTAAATCAATACAGATATCGGTATCAGTTCGGTGTGTCTCTAGTTTTAATTATACTTTTCAGAAACCAAAGCTTCATGATGATACACTGCTTTGAGTTTCTCTGTTGCATAACATCCAGATTACAACACATCGATTGTCGTTTGTTGTAACGTGACACCGTCTCAACAGAGTCTCGCCGTATTGGCGTGCGCTCTCTACGTTTATCGTTTTAGCTTGTGTGTGTGTGTGTGTGTGTACCGCTGCCGCCCTGCGCACAAAGCCCTGCGTTTTTAATCATGACGGTTTAATGAGCAAAAACGCAGAAGCTGTTTGGAAGAGGGGGGTCAGTAATTAGGATGCGTGTTCTGAACCTGCTCAGCTTGATTAAAAAATTAATAAAGCATTTAACAATTTAGCAGGTGACTGCCCATCACGGCAGAGCCTTAAAGCTGGTGACCTCATTGTCCTCTTTCTCTTTTTTCTTTTTTTTTGTCTCTACAGAGTTTGTACAGATGATGACCGCAAAGTGAAGCTTGCCCGCCCCATCCTGACCCCCCTCGCCCTCCCCTCTTAGAAGAAAACAAAACAAAAAAAAAAAAACATGAAAAAAAATGTTTTACTTACCTCTTGGAAGAAAATGTTCATTTATTCATACTGTTTCTGTATAGAAAATAATTGAATGTTGACTTAAAATATCCTTCTGTCCACACAGGAAAAATATATAAAAAAAAAATACAAAAAATGTCTGCATGAAAATGATGGTTAGTGATTCTGCCCCCTCTCTCCTGTCCCCTGCCCCCCAACATGAAGATCAGTTTAGCATCAGTACGAGTAAAAACAATAACGAACCCTGTAACTACGACCTTCAGACTAAATTTAAAGCATCGGGCCAACTCCTCCCAGCTCCATATGCTCGTGGTAACCGTCTGGGCTGGCCATCTCTCTTCTTCTTCTCTCTCTGTTTTCTGTTCTTCATGCATGCAGCTTGAGACCGGAGCACTAACCCCGCCACCCAACCCATCCGTCCCCCCTCCGGACTACCAGAGCGTGCTGATTCCACTATAAGCTGTCCTCTTGTTGGTTTGGTACAGTTTTTTTTTTTTTATTATTATTATTTTGTATTCGCAGAGGAACCCTGTACTGTTAGTTGAGAGAATATACCAGGTTCTAACTCAAAAGCATTAAAGTGGAATGGGATTTAATTGTATGCTAGATAAAGAGGGAAAAAAAATTGTACAAAAAAAAAGACATTTTAAAGCGTTTGGCATGTTTTTATGTTATTCGGACGGCCATCTTAGTAGTAGTTTGTCCTTCCTTTCGCAAAAGGAGGGGAGGAGTTAAAGAGTCTTACAGTGAGCTTTTTTTTTTCTTCTTTTCGCTGAGATGGAGTGTCTGTCCTCTTTTTCTTGCAAGAGAGAATCACTGGCCTTCACGTTTCTTTCTTTTCTTCTTCTGTTGTTTCGACTCAGACGGGGAGCATAGTGAGGGGGCGGCGCCGTGTTTGCCGGCGCCGCACCGGGTCTGCGCAACTGTTCGTCCTGAGTTCAGTTTACATTCATTCCAAGTTGTACATGCTAGTCTTTAATTTTTTTTTTTTTTTTCAAATAAAAGACCATAAACTTCATCATGTCTTGTGTCATTTTTCTTATGCTTGATTATGAAAGCGATCACTGAAAACAGCATAACAAGTCTGTATGTTTACTTGACTAGACAAATGTGTCAACAATAAAACGATTACAATCAGCTCCATGTGCCGTGTCTTTGGGTGAGCTGTGCTGTGTCAAACTGTGTGAAGGGAGTGCGTTTGCCTTCGCGTTCAACTGTGGATACACACACACTCATCTATGCCAGCTCTCTTCTCTTTTTTAAGAAGACCCAGCTGGTTGCTAGGCAACAAGAGCATGCTGGAACTGGGATGTTGGAGGAGGAGTTGGGGGTGGAGGGGTTGGAAAGACAAGTGGGAGTTTGAATAAACCCTCCTGCTTCTGCTGATGACTCCATGTTGGCTTGTCCTAGTAAGGCAAACCAGGCCAAAGCACTGCTGGGTTTGCGCTTCATCATTATCCTCCTCTTTGCACTGACTGCAACACTTGCAGGGCATTACTCTTAAATGTCTACAAACTTGGAGTCGCATCACTTTCACTGTAAGGGGAGTGTTGTTTGAGCATGTGTTGGCCGGCTCTCCACCCACGCCGCGGAAAGGAAACACTTACACATATGCCTTTAAGAGAGGACGAAAAGCCACCCAGAGAGGAGAGATTCGGCTTTCAAGGGAACAAATATGGATTCTATGTTCTCTAATACTTCTGTCAAATCATGGGATGATTGACAGAATCATCCCATGATTTCAGGGTGCATGGTGCATCCTTAAGTCTTAAATTCTTTTTATTTTATTACATGGCCGGTGATGCGTTTTCCAGTCACATCGTATTTTAAATTAAAATTAAGTAAGTCAGTTGTAATAAAAATGCTATGTATGTTTATGTAATCAAAAGGTATTTGATTACATAATTAAATGTCTTGAAATTGGGACTTTGTCTCTTTAAAAAATTCCTGCTCTTTCTAAAACTCTGCCTTCAGGAAGTCATCACAACATGGCTCCTCTATTAACCCTTTAACATTTTTACCAGCATTTCACTGAGAAGTAGCTCCTATAATGAGTCTCAAGAGACGTGCAGTTCCACCAGGTGTTTGCTAATTGCTGCTGGCTAGTGCGAGAGGCTACCGCTAACTAGCTGCCAATGAATCCTTGTTAGCTGATGGTTAGTATTGTTTGCATTTGTGATCGCAAATAATCGCAAGTTGGCCAGATCACATTCGTCTTTGCCACTGGCTCACTTCTGTTGCCCACCCGTACTGTAATATGTGTATTCTGGGCAAAATAAGCTTGGTACTACAATATAAAAAATTACATTTTCTTTTGTACATTTTTGCTGTAATACATGTCTTAAAATCCATTCATCGTGGTCTTTTAAAATGTCTTAAATTTGAGTCAGTGAGACCCGCAAAAACGCTGCATCCAGTAATTCCAGCCATTGGGGCAATAGACTAACACAATGAGCTTCTCTTCTATTTCAGTCATTTCTTGACCAAACAGGTTGGGCAATAATCAAGCCTGGATGTATCTTGTCAACCTGAACCTAAACACTCCTAGGAGCTCCTGTTTGGACCCATTTACCCTGTTAAGTCTGAAATTCAAGTCATTTCAGAAACTTCTGCAACACTAACACTCCAGTGAGAAAACAGTATACAGTTACCTGTTGGCTCTTACAAACAGAAGCACATGCTAGAAGTGTACAAAAAAGGGTGTGCCACCTCACTCAACCACCAGCTGCTCACACTGACCAGCAGCAGGCTAACATAAACCCCCCCCCAGCCAAACACAGACCGTCAACCAATGAGGGCTCAGACGGGGTGTGGTTTTGGTAATGAGGCTATGGGTTCCCTGGAAAAGGCGACCCTTCCTTTCAGGGGAGGAAGGGACATCTGAGCACCCTGCGGGTTAAATTAAGAACATCAATATTTCATGTGTAAATGAAGCAGCACTGTGGAGGCGGTAACGTGAGAGGGATTGACCGGGCAGGGCTATCGCGTAGCAGCACCCCTGGAAAGAACAGGCCCGCTTGTGAGATGACATACGGTGTGACTGTGTGTTGCCTGTGTAGGACACATTCTGCATATAGTACACGTGTGCAAGAGAGGAGGGTGGAGTTGGGGACTGTGTGTGTGTTGGAGCCGTGGAGCTCTGTTTGGTGGTGTAGCATTGGGTTGCTTTAGCGTGTCGAGGAAGTGGATGAGGATGATCTCAGACTATCAAAGCTTCAAAACAAGAACGCTTCTGGCACTTTCTACCAACGTCTGTTAAGCGCAATGGGCGAATGCAGTAAACAAACACAATTCTTGTAAAGGTATTCATACTTTATGGAATTCTCAACATTGTATTCGGACTTTAAGTGACCAACAAGTGGAAAGAAGATGAAATGTTTTGCATATGGACAGATTTTTGCTGTACTGTCCACAAGAACAGTTTGGTGGCTTTTACAGATGAATGGCAAGAAGCCATAAAAGAAATGCTTAACCACAAAAAAACAGAGGACACCGCAAACATGTAGAAGAAGCTTCTCTGCTGCATGAAACCCAGAATGAACTTTTGGGCCTATAAAACTTTTAGTGGCACCAGAATCATCAATATGGGACAAGAAAACCTGTTGAAGGTTGTAAAAGACTTGAAGGGTAGAAAGATCACCCTAAGAATACAGTCCAGATTCCAAAAGAATGATTGATATGTATGTGTGATTGGAAGGACACTTTGAAGTATCTTAAGACATTTCAAAATTGTGAGTTCAGTTGATTTAGATTGAAGATATTCATCCAGTAAAGAGGTTCACACAACGTACAGACCTAAATCCAATTGAGAATTTGTGGCAAGACTTGACAAGAGATGTCAACTAATGCTCCTTACGCAGTCTGACTGAGAAGGAGCTAATTTGCAAAGAAAAACAGGGAAAAACTTAAGTCTCCAGGAAGCAAATGATGGTTCTACAAACTGTAGGCCTGCACTGTCACCTTGCAGCAAGAAGATCCTGGGTTCAAATCCCAACATGGGGGTCTTTCGGTTTCAGCAGGAACTCTGTGTGGGTACTAAACTCTGAAGTACGAGCATTTGTCTTTATGTCTTAAGTTCTTTGTTCACCCTTAACTTCTGCAATGAGGAGTTTACCCAACATCACTATCATATTGCATCTTCTTTTAAATTCTTTTAAATTCTTCATGATTACTGCACCTTTCATGCTAAAAGAAGAAGAATTGGAGGCATTGTCAGTGGTTAGCTGGTGTGGATGATTCTGCAGCCTGGCAGCTTCTTTTGGTCCTTGGAGGGTCGTTTTCTCCACGTTGTGCTAATGACAGCCGTAGAGGTGGTGGAGCAAAGCACCGCAGGGGGTGGGGGTTTGGCACGTCTTGCTTGTCGTACTCTGCAATGCAGCGTGGCCCGCTCCACCTCCACCTCCACCTCCACCCAGCTAATCTCCCGTCATGGTGCCTTTGCAAGTACTGGCAGCAAGCGTTGCTCTCTCCCAAACACTTTCCCTAACCCAACAAAAGCTCCGTCTCTTGCTTCGGTGTGTTTGAGTTTATAATCCGGCCCCTTGCTGTTCCTCATGTTTGTCTTCATCTCTTGCTCTGCTTCCCCCTCTCTCGTCCTGTCCCTTCTTCTTTCCCCCTCATTTACCTTGCTGCCTCATTTCGGCCCGCTCTATTTGTCTTACGGTGCACTTTGTGTGTGTGTGTGTTTTTTTATGGATTCCAATCACTCTTGCTCAACCTCCAGCCCGGTTTATGGTTGCGTCAGTGTCGCCGTCACCGGCTCCGAGACCGCTGCTCATTGGTGCCAGGCCTCACTCTATTTACCTAGAAGAATAGGCTCATCCATCTTTGATTGTTGTGAAAAATTACTGCTTTGTCACGAGAACCGAGCGTCTCGGAGCCTCATGCAATATTCAGAGGCGATGATATAAGATTCCTGCTAATGAAAAAAACAGCAGGCAATACAAACAGCTCTTTAATAACGGCCGAGCAGAACAGCCTGCTCCCTGTTGATCTCAGGAGTGCAGTTAACTGGCGCTGGGCAGAAGCCGAGAGTCCCCGTGACTCAGTGACGGGCGCCTGATTGCGAGGGCACCACCATTCACCGACTCGTCTCCTCTTCAGGCCGCAAATCCACCACATTGGTCCAAAATGTAGACAAGTACTGCGTGTCACGGCTAGTGACAAACACAGTTTGAATAAAGATGAGCAGTAATATCTGGCCAGGAAAAGTTCGTGGCTGCTGTAACTGCTTTGATTGTGGAGCTGAAATCAGAAAGGTGGATTTAGTCTTTTTTTTTTTTTATGTCAGACAGTTTAGAAAGTACTTCATAGAAGGAATGAAAAGGGGATTTATGATTCGAAATGCCTTTCAATCCTCTGCTTCTGGCTGACAACTCACGCTGCAGTTATGGTTTTGAACAGCAGATGTCACTATAGACGAAATCTGCCTCGCAACAATAAGTGCGAATTAGCAAATTATTTTTGATATGGCTAACATTTGCAAAGCAGCCAATCTGGTTTCAGCATTCATTGTGCAATTTGACATTTTAAAAATAAATTCACTTAATGGAACCAATGGCAATTTCGAAATAACTAACTCACTAAAACATTTTGCTGCCATAATGGGGTGTTGTGTTTTTTTTTTGTTTTTTTCTGATCATATCGAAATAGATGTATTCCGCAAAACTGCAATGGAAACACATTATTTTCATCTCACTAGTCCCAGGATCAACAACCGGACATTTCAACTGGCGCAAACCACAAAGAAGTTGAAGGATGATGGAGCGGCCATGTTTTTTAATGACTAATCGTGTGAACAAAAATGTGACTTTAATTGGGTTGCATTTTTAGTGGAAACACCGCAATTACAAAATTGTGATTTTTTTAAAACATTATTGACAAGGATTTGCACACATTTGTAATCGAAACGCAGCTTACAATATTTAGTCAGAAGACTACTAAATCACACCAAAAACTCATCATAATGGAGAAAAGCGGGTAATTAAACAATTGTTTGCAATTGTTACTTAAAGTAAAAATTAATTGCGCAATAATTTTTACTTTAAGTTGATAATTAAGTTGAACAGAGTTAGCAAAACAACAACGCTAAAATTAGAGTTGCATACTATTAAGCTACACTAAGCTAAACAGGCTAATTATGTGACTTTGTCCTTGGCCACTGTAAAAAAACAAATCTGTAGTAATTGTTTTTGCATGCTGAACAGATCCACATGTTTTGTTCAGGTAAATAAATACCTTTGTATTGAAGTTTCGGCCCATTGTTCATCGTAATCTTAGTCTGCATTTAGATGAAATTGCCATTTTAGTGCGACACCTTCAACATTTTGTGCCTCTACCTGGCTCCACTAAGGAAAAAACCAGCTCACTTCTCTGGTTCTGTTTTGTAGTCAACTGGTGTTTCCTATTTTAGGACAAAATTTGAGGGGTTGGGGCCAAGACCGTGGCTTTATCACCAACCCTAATGAATAGCTCAATCCGACTACGATTGTAACACACAGGAAACAAGAAGCAGGGAGAGAAAATGAGGCTGAGTAAGGGAAGAAGAAGAAGCAGAAGAAGAAGACAAGAACAAGAAGCAGAAGAAGGAGAAGAAGAGTGTCACAGAGAAAGCGCTGAGCTGGAATCCTCCTCCTTGGGATTTCCTCTCTATGATGAACCCTCTCCCCTTTAAATCTCCCCAACAAACCCTTTTCTTAATCTTCTTCCTTTTTTTTTTTTTTTTACTGCAATGCAATCGTTTTCAAGCTAATTGCTTATTTCCTCTCCAATTCCCTACCACCGTCACCTGTGCAGGCTACCCCAGCCCTGTCTGTACCCCTACCTTTATGCCTGACAGCTCACTGCCAATCCCCCCAGTCCCCATGCACACACACACACACACACACCCAACAGGCTGGCACCGACACAGGAGAAGAGAGGGAGACTGAGAGAGGGCAAGAGAAAGATGGAGGAGCGAAAACGGGGCCAGGCTTGCAGAGGCAGTGCGGAGGCAATACGATGCAAATGCAACATAATGCAGTGGCTTGGGGGGTGGGGGTAGTGGAGGGGTGGGGGCATTGCAGATGAGACATGGCAAGGACGTCCAAGAGAAGGAAAGCTGCTCACCGAAGGCCCCATAGGGTGACCTTGGTGAATCTAAAGGAATAATGTACGCTGCTTATTAATACGTAATTGAAATTTGCAACAGAAACCACGGATGAAAGTGAGAATGTCGGCGTCTTGTCGCCGTCAGAAGACAGGCAGGTCGGACATGACATCAGAGCCAACGACGACAACAACAACAAGCCCTCCTTCCTCTAAGCAGCACATAAACATTCAGCGGCTCTTAAATGCTGCCTCATAAAATCTGCACACGCGGGCCTAAGCGTCTTAATTATTTATGACCACCATCTGAACAGCAAGCAAGGAGGCTCAGATGAACCTCTGGCAGAGCAAGTCACTGCTGCAACATGGGAACGGCTTACAGGAGTTAAAGGGGTGGTAGGATGCAAAATCGACTCGTTTGTTATAATGTTGTTACCTCATCAAAAACCTGGAGTGTTTGCTTTGATTCTTTCATGCATGTTTGAGAAATTCCTTAATCTCCATGGCAACCATTCAGCTTGGGTGGACCTAGCTCCACCTTCCCGGTCGAAGCTCCTCCTTTGAGCTGCAGTTTCTATAAGCTTATGCCTGACAGAGTCGCCCTGCTCCTTCACTCAGCTCCTTGAGACTAGCCAGCAGCAATTAGCAAACACCTGGTGGAGCTGCGCGTTTGCTGTGCTCATTACAGGAGCTGTTTGTCACTGAAACGCTGGTAAAAATGTTGTTAAAGGGTTGATAGAGGAGCCATGTTCTGACGACTTCCTGAAGGCGGAGTTTCAGAAAAAAGCCGGAGTTTCTTAAAGAGACAAAGACCCAGTTTCAAGGTGTTAAATTACAAAGTAAAATTTTGTTTAAGTCATATTTGATGTATGAAGCATTTTAATGACAGCAATGTAGAATCAAATGTACTTGTGGGCCAGGAAAATAATTTAATAAATAAATAAAATAACCAAAAGTTATACTGAAAACTATTTATCTGCTCAAAAATAAACAAAATATTTATCTATAAATTTATTTAATTAATATGGACAATACAAACACATTGGTGTTAACCAGATCTCTTTATAGCAAACATGCTGATTTTCAACAGGTGTCTTTAGGAAGCTTTTGCACATGAATATATTTGAATTAATCGAATAACTCTTTGGTAGGTAAAAGGACATGCAGCTCAGTGTAGATTCAACACTAAAATGTTGGTTTGCATGTTTATGGTATGAAAAGGAGAAGGGATGTTAGTGAAAACATAAGCAGTTTGCCATAAGCATGTGGTTGAATACAGTGAGAACAAAAAGAATATGCTTTCACAAATACAGAATCTGTATCTCATTGCGACTATATTTTATAAAAAATTGGTTGTATTTTTGTCATCAGTTATAAAGAGCCATTGTGGAAAGACAGGTAATGAGGGGGAGTCCTGCCGCTGAGCAGAAGAGAACAAAGCCCTTTCTCTCCTTTTCTTTTCTCTTCTTTTTGTTGTTGTTGGTTTTACTTGCTGACAGTTGACTTTCCGTCACTCAACACAGCTTTGGATTACGACTGACTGTCGGCTGGCTGACTGACCCATCCGGGGAACGAACGCCGTGCCCTTCCCATCCTGTCGCCTGTCAGCATCTTTCCCATGAAATACCAGCCAAACTCAGGGGCTCTGCATTCCCGTCACATTTCTCCCCGCTGTGCCTCTGAGCGACCCCCTTTGACAGCAGCTTTTTCTCTGTTGTTTTTTTTCTCTCTCTACCTCCACATAGCACAAAATGTCGCCCACGGCTTGCCACGGCCGATGGTAATAATAATTTTTTTAAAAGAGGTCTGAGTCAGACGGTTGTCTCTGTTTTTTTTTTTGGAGCTCAGATTTACAGTTAACGTGGAATTAAGAGATGAAGGTGCTGTCGGCCATAGAAAACAAGACAAATACAGGATGTAAGCAGAAACCAAGCTGTCTCAACGCGTTATTTGGATAATTGAATCGTTCCTGGCAGCACTGAGAGAGCGCAGGCCGCTTTGTGTTTGGCTTTGCTGAATTATTAAATGACAATAAAAGGATGTTAACATTTAAGGGAACATTACTCAGACTGATGCGTGTTTTAGGCGTTGCAGAATAATAGGTTATGAATAGCTATAAATAATTGCTTAGGGCAATTATTAGCAAAATCAATAATTTACATTAGGATGACCGAGTCGGGGCAACAGCAGATTATCAGGAAATAATATCCAAATAACTTCAATCTCATTTATTGATCATGAATCAAAACTGATCAGTTTTAGATATTAAATTCAATAGACGGATTTAAGTCCAACACTAATCTTTGTGATAGACACAGGTCCACATGAAAAATGTCTCCCTCAAATATGAGTTTATCAACTAAACTGTTAAGTAAAAGATGAAAGAATCATGAAAACTAATCAACTATTAAAAGTAAAACAGTAACAACCAAGAATAAAACTAATTTTAAAAAGTGATGATGTCACCATTCACAGTGAACTGTTAATCTTAAGAAACCAGCTTTATTTAAGAGGAATCTGGAACGGCCAAATTAGCTTTCAGCTAGGGAAGATTAGCTTGTGCCAAAATTAGCTGTGAATAACTCAGCGGCACCAAAATATGTACGAATAAAACATGAAACATCTTATTGAATGATATATGGTAATACTACAGCTCAAAATGAACATACATGCTTAAACGCTAAGGTTTATATGGTAGAATTTGAAAATGAAGGCAGATTAGCTTCTGGCTAATAAAGATTAGCTTAAGACTAAATAAAGAACAACTGGATGGGTGTTCAAACAACTAGCTCACAATGAAAATAGAAGTGGAGATAAAAACATTATTTTAACAAAAGTACTTCCATTAAATAATTAATCTAATTTAGTATTTTAGGATACCAAGATGGTGGCTTGAAGATATACATCACACTGAAGGTCTGGCTGCTAGTTAAGGATATCTAGATGGTGAATTTCTGCTTCTCAGGATTCTTCCAGGATTGAACTGTTTATAATATTTCCTTAAACATAAACCATCTTATTCTGGTTCAATAATTGGTTCAATAGTTGTTTTAAGTAGCATAGAACTGCATCACAGCTGTAAAGTGAGTGTGTCTCTGTACTGCAGTTAGGGTTGCCACCCTCATATGCTCCTCATATTTCAGTCTCACTCTGTATTCTTCAACCATAACTTCTACCAGACCTTTATTGCGGGAGGCGTATTTTTCAGCCTCCCTCTTGAAGTAGTCCAGCTGTTGAAGAATACTCTTGTCGGTTGTAACTTTGGAAGAGCAAGAAACCTTTGATACACCTGTAATCTCTGGTACGTTTCTTCCATGATCACGTTTGACTTGCAGGCGACGTTCTTTTTCCAACATTTTTTTTGCAGTTTTTGAATCTCCTCCTGCTGTGATTTGACTTCAGCCTGATATGCAATCCTTCGGTCTCTTTCCTCATGGAGTTCAAAAATCTTACTCTGCACTTCTGTTTTAAGATCGTCTACCTGCTTTGTGAGATCTTTGAGGTGTTGGCTCATCTCTTTCACGTCTTCCACTAAGGGGGTGATCTTGAAGCCAGCAGAGGGAGTCGTTTTCTGCTCGACTTCCAATAATGTTGGACTCTCAAAGCACAAAAGAACTTGATTCCCCCTGGACCTCTGCTGATTCATCTTCCGGGTTAATGGGGCTGTCGCTGTCATCTTCCAAAGGGAAAATGATAGCACCGTAGTTGACTTGGATGTTGAGGTCCATCATGTTGACCCATGAAAGCTCAGCTGGAAAAGCTTCATGTTCACAAGTAATCTGCTGTTGCTTCATGTCGATATTCTGGTAAATTCTCACTTCTCTGAAAGGCGTGTAATATCTGGAATCGATATCCGGCTCTTTTCGATAAATTTCAAACGTGCTCTGAAGAGTGATCTGTCCTGATAGAACTGTGGAACAGGTCTGAGAAAACGCTGCCTGTGAGCTACATTCAAGAGAGAGATTCCCTTGTGATATCATAGAGTGATGACATCACTGCTGATGTCATTGATACCATTGGAACTGAACATTCTATTGTAGCCTGACGTAAAAACATTTTGCTAGACAATGTCAAACAATGAGAAGTTTTAACTTTTGTTATCAAACATTATGAAGCAAAAAGAAGCAAAACCTCAGAAATATACAGGGTAGGGTTGCTGCTGTGTGTTGTGATTGATATCAGACAGAATGGATCAGGAGAGGACCACTGCAGACCCGTTCGCGTCTCTTTATCCCTCAATCATCTCCTGAGGCTGATACGGTACAGAACTTTTTGTTATTGATTCAGTTTCTTCTTGTGCTTTTAAAAGACTATTATAAATTGATTATTTGCTTAGAATGTTGAGTTTGGATGATAATTTATTTAATATATAATAGTAATAATAGTATCAGAAAAAGTAATATGAATGGCAATTTAAAGAACAAATCATACTAATAGATTAACAGTACAAACCTAAATATTTCCTACTTTAAAACGGTTTGTTTCTGTATGTTTTATTTAGAAATGTTGATACATTTTATGAATAATTGTTTAGCGGTCATTTAAAGCATTATTTAACTATTATTTAACATTATTTAATTAACGTGGTTTATCAGTTTGGATAACTTGACTTCCTATCAATGGAGAAAAAACATGCTAACCAAGAATACACCAGACACAGACCTGCAGCCCAGGGGCGGTTCTAGACGGGGGCCAACAGGGGAACTGAAGAAATTATACTAAATAAATGTCTTGTTTTGATATTCAGTGGTAGATACTTTTAGCCAGTAATAAAAAATTTGAATTCTGCACTTTTAGCTGCTGTATGGAGATAGGATCACATTTTCCTTTTGCATCGGCTAGATCAGGATCTGCAACCTGAATCTGGAGACACAAGTGGCTCTTTGGCTCAGAATATTAAATGATGAAATATATTGCTCTGTTTTTGTTTGTTTTTTTTCTCATTATTTTTAAGTGCTCTCCACAAATAAACACTGACTACACTGGCCCTTCATGGTACATTTGGTCTAGAACCAGCCTCCAAACCTAACTCTTTATTTGTATAAATATTTTGGTAATACTATTTTTAATACCATAATGTTCACATAACTTTTATATTTCGGGTTGTCTGAGGACACATTTTGAATATTAAATCAGGTGTTATGATCAATTACTCAGTACTTGAGTAGATTTTTACCAAATACATTTTACACCTACTTCATTAAAGCTAAAGTAAATCTACTCAATTATAAACATGTTGAAGGTGTGCTACTCTGATTGGAGTACCATTTTGGTGGGTGTCCCTTATTTTGATTTCTGAAAGGTGGCAACCGTACTGTACACTGAAAAAAGCAGCAACAACCTTTTCATCAGCGCCACAGGGTCATAGGTCCAGTCACCAGGTGGGTGGTGGATGGTCCACTCTGACTGGCCTGCTGTGGCCGATTGTCCACACCATCCCAACGCCATGAAATAAATCAGGATCAAGCACACTGAAAAACCACATCTAAGTGAGCAAGAAGGAAGGTAAATGTAATTACATTTTACATCCCTTTTTTGTTTTTTACTGTATACAAACCACTTTGTAAACACATTCTTTCTTTTTTCATTGTTAAGTGTTTGCATAAATTATGGAGTGAAATGCTCATGAAACCCTAAGACATCATCTATAATTTAATTCAGTCATGTGATGGAAGTTCCTAGGAAAAATTCATCCTAAAATATGCAGTTAGAAAATTTTGACCATTGTGAAAAACAGTCACATTTAAATAATCAGCAACCACAATGTGGCTCAAACCAAAAACAGAAATGTAGCTTAAGCATCAAACTGGTTGACTTAAATGTAATAATATTTAGTCATCTAATATGACTCCATTTGAACAAAAAATAAAAATGACATTTTCATTGAAAGACTCATGATTTTTATCGTGAACTTTTTAACTGGCATCTATTGTTGCGGTTGATGTTGCTTTGGTGGTACGTTTACGGACTGTGTTGCCGCACCCTTTGTCCAACATAAATTTCAGCCAAGGGACACCAATAAAGAACCACCTCTGTAAAAATGAACACTGGGTGGCCTCAAAAACAAAGTTTCTAATTACATCTAAAATCCCTGTAAAGTGACAAAGAAAAATCTGCAAACACTTCAACAGTTCAACATTCTCTCAGACCAAAGAAAAAAACATAAATAAATCCCCTCAAAAAGGAGGTGGACATACATCTGACCCAAAGCTGTTATAGCTGATAAAGGACTAAAAACATCTACTGCTGAGGCAGCTTCGGTCATTAATTTCTTTATCTTTCTAAAATTCATCTAATTACTGCCCAGCAAACTAATGAGGAGGATCCTTTCATTAAATCCAAACAGCAGCCTGGTCCTTCATTAGCAGCATCCCCAGCTTGTTTTTGTTTTATAGTGGCTAATAAAAGAAACATTTGGCAGCAGTCATGATCAGACTGATGGTGAGGTGAGTCTGGGGGTCACAGACGTCTTTTACGTTAAACGGCCCCCGTTTGCTTTGATAATACTGACTGTAAAGTGGAAAGCAGCGATGCTATGTCATCAGGATTTAAGGTGGGAAAGGATCAGGCTCTTAGAATGGCACCGGCTTTCTTAAAGGTGCGGCGCAGTCAGATGAATTCATCTGTTACTGCAGCAGCGTCAACTCGCATTGAAAAAGTGCGAAAAGGCCAACTTTTAATTTGACTGCATTTGTTTAGTGGTTAAAAATATACCACTTAAAGAAATATTGATTACTTTTTATAAAACCACGAGCTGACCAATCGATTCCAGTTTAAACAAATGTAACCAAAGGATTTACTATTATTATTATTTTACGTGAGAAAGCTGAACCAGTACTATGAATAATTAGCTTTATTTTATTGTATTGCTAGATAACTGGAATGTATGTGATTGAATTGAATTGTATTGATTTATCTTAAGAATTTGTGTAATTAATACGGTGCCTTTTAAGTAAATAAGAGGGTCTATGACTCTTTAATGAGAAATCCATGCCGCCCTGTTTTCCTGGGATATAAATTTGACTATGTTGATCATAAAATAAAATAAAATAAAAATGGCTACTTGCTTGTTGCTAGGAATAATTAAAACGTTTAAACCAACTGGAGCTCTGTCATTAAAGGACCAACGTTTATCCTGCCACTACAAACAGAAAGCAGAATGTCAATTCAGATAAGCAATATGTTTATCTTCGCAAATTTTAAACACAGTTGGACGCAATTAACAGACGCTCTTGTAAAACTAATCATCTCCATTTTCACTGTTAAGTACGGTGGAGGAGGTGTAATGCTGTGAGGCTGTTTTTCTTCCAAAATGAGTTACTTGTAAGAGTGAATTCAATTGTAAATATTTTGAAACACCAGGATGATTTAATGGAAACCTGCTGGCCTCTGCTGGAAAACTGTTCACCAGACATTATTTCAGTCTTTCTTTTATGGTCGTCTCAGTCAAAACACTTAAAATCACTAGACAACCTTTGGGGTGAACTGAAGGGAAACAAGCTTAAGACAGAAACAAATACTGTGATTTAGAGAAGATCTTTATTTAGCCATTTGTATGGAATAATTGGCACTGTTCATACAAACATTATGTAGTTAAGTCATCACGGCAAACTGGCCAGTAACAGAGTTGATGAGTGTTGAGTGGCCTGGGAAACTAAAGCCGAAGACTCAACTAACCGTCAAAGACTTTGAACAAAGAGGATGAGGTAACTTTACTTTGTGTTTCTAGAGGTCGTACAGATCGTTTACATCATAAATCCACTTGAACACCGGCGGTGAGATGGTGCACCACCATCAACTGTCAAGTCTTTAAGATCCGGTTAAGAAATTCGTCTTCAACAAGAGGCAGTGACAACTCAGCAACCACAAAGTTATCAATTAGCAGCTACGAGGTGGTCTGCTGGAGTGAGACAAGCAGTGCATGGAACCGAAGGGACCTCTGGATCCTGAAGAGACCACTAATGAGACATTGGATCCTAAATGATACCTCAGCGTTTATGAGGGGTGATGTGAGATGGCCGTTGAATAATGGAAGGGCTTTTATCAGGCGTAGACAAATGAAGTCACTGTGCTGCTGTCAGAGCTCAACGCAGGAGGAGGGTAGCCACAGGTCAACGCTTACACACTCAACAAGAGCAACAGGAGAGAGGGCCACACGAAGGTCAAGGGTTGGCAGAGACCCAGACAAAAAAGATGTTATCGGCTGGTCACTGGAACTGAGTGGTGGTGGTTAGCATTAGGCACGGGTCAGTACCACTAGCTGCGTTTCCATTACAAAACATGCGCAAATCTTTGTCTGTATTCTGCTAATGTAAAAGAAAACTCCACACAGTTTCTCAAGTGCAATGTTTTCATCTAATAAGAAATAAACTTAAAAATCACATATGAATAACTTTGTTCATGTGATAAGACAATGAGAATCATCGACAGCGACAGATGTAAATGAGATTATGTTCATAATTCAACAATGGCGCTAGTGCTCATCATCTATCAGCCAATCAGAGGAGACATGGATGTCTAATTGAGGCATTGGAGCGACAAGCCCCGCCTACTTGGGAGCGGCTACACAATACAGTATACAGTGTTTTTGGGAAATTGTAGTCCACCATTTTACAGAAGAATTATGGATTCAACATGTTCGATTGACACACGTTTTTATGAACTGCGCGACGCTGTGAGAGCTCTGGTGGAGTCAGCTGCACATCGTCCAAAAAACAAACAAAAAAAAACTGTCATCCTCCTACCACTTCCTGTCATCTTCTTTGTCGCTTCCACCAGTAGAAACATTCAGTTGTTGATCAGAAAAATCCACGTAAACACAACGTGGTATCAGTGAATCCATAAATACTGAACCACAAAACAAGCAGGGCTCCATTGTACACCATGTGCCTTTTCTCTGATCGTTACTGTAGTGAATCTGTGCTGGATCTCATCTGTCTACACTCTTTAAAATTAAGCATTGACCAATCAAATTAAGACCATAATCAGTGCAAAACAGCCACCATCCCTTACAACCACTGGTTAGGTGGAAAATGTAATCTTAACAGTGGCAGATTAATCAGTGGTGGAAAAATGTTCTGCTTTAAACCCGAATTGACCTCTTCTCCTTATTTTGCTCAGACAATAGAATAACAGAGGCTGGATATAATTTCCCGGCTTCGTCGCCATCATCCCTGACCCAATGAAATATTAACCGGGGCAGATGCCCTCTCAGTAACCTCATTGGAAAATCCGACCACCGCTTTGGAGAGCGCCACCCGATGTTACGCCGTAATAAGGAACATCACACTGTGCATGATTCTAATCGCCCCGGAGGCAGAGGCGGTTTTACAGGAATCATTTGGTCTTGGAAATTATTGGATGACGCTGAGGTTCCATTAGTGGGTCTTTTCCTCTTCCGCACGTATCCACTCATGGAAGTTGTTTCGTCATCCGTTAAAGGATGCAATACCTCCCTTGTTCTCCAGCTCTGCGCATTAGCAATGAGAGCTGCTCTTTGTAAAGAGACGTAACCTATTCATTTCCGCTTTAAACACAATGTGGATGAATGGATGGGTTCAGGACGACAGAGCTGCGCTCATGCTCTGAGGGCCTTCTGTCTTTATGCATGTTCCAGTGCACAGTCTGCGTGGTCCGGCCCGCACCCGCCGGCATCACTGAGGCTCAGTGAAGCCAGCGTGGAAAGACAGCGAGCCTGCTCCTCTGCTCAGCCTCCTTCTGAGGGTTATGTAAGAGAGGAAGAGGAAGACACTCCAGCACTGTTGGTGCCTCTCGCATCAAAGGTACGTCCACACAGTGTGAGAGGAGGGCTGTAGCTAGAGAGGCACCGAGACATCTGCTGGCCGCCAGGATGCCTGACCAGAATGGCCAGAAGCAAACAAACAAAAACACCAGAACTTTTTTTTTTAATGGCACTAATAAACGCTAGCTGTGCTTTCATGACCATATAAATGGACAAGTTTACGTTTAGAAAATAAATTTGCTTAATGGACTCCCGCCAGTTTAGAAAAAACTGTTGTCTTTCGGTGAAAAGTTGTAATGCTAGAACGAGGTGTTTTTTGTTTTGTTTTGTTTTTAGAACAGAATTGGTTTATTTTACAAAATAACGAAGAAAACACGTTTATTTGCGTCCGAGTCACAAGATCAACACCGGGATTCTGGCACAAACAACAAAGAAGACCAACAGGAAGTGCTTTAGGATGCCAGTGCGTCATCGTTTTAAATGACTCATTGCGTGACCAAACTTATTCACATGTGATTTTAATTGCGTTTCTAGCTTAACGGAAACGTCACAGTTGTGAAATTGTGGTTTTTCGACTTTAGTGGAATATTGACAAAGTTGTTGGCACTTTTGTAATAGAAATGTAGCTAGTGTCACCACTGTAAGAAAATACTATGTCAGGGCTGCAGTATGTAACTTTTATAAACATATGTCCTTTACATACTTCTTACATTTTTTTACTTTGTCATGACAGTATATACTGGTTAGATTATGTGTGGAAAAATGAAACTCCTCTGCCTCCTCTCTGTGGTCCTACTGCCATCTGCAGTCCTACACCACTCCAAGTCAAAACACAACCAATCAGTCTTAGCGTTATCAATCATCCTTGTGTATGTGCTGCTAAATGTGCAGAGGAGCTCGGTTTTGTCACAGATTACCTGTCTCATATTATACTATCACGGCATAGTGACCATTTCAACAAATGTAAAAAGAAAAATCTCATAAGCTAGCTTCAGCAGCTTCAAGTGTAAATTCTTCATAGGTCTTGAAATCTGTTATAGCTGTCCCTATCAGAGATTGGCATTGCTGGATGGATTAATCATTAAGAGGCCTCAAAGTCTGCTTTTAGATGAACAGGAATAAATTTTCAGACTTGTACCCAGGGAGCACCCTCACGGGGTTTCTTCGGGTTCCTAGAAGACAATCTGTGACCAGAGCACTATTTCCACCGCCTGAACCTCTCCTGACCGCCGCTTAATCCACTCGATCCTTCAAAGGTCTCCACGGAACGACCCGAGGCTTTTACCAAAAAACAAGAGAGCCTCATGAATATTCAGCGGGCCCACTGTGCCAGAGCCGTAACAGAATCTGCTGAGATCAGCAGAAATCCCTGCTGTGTAACAACAGCGCCCAAGATCAGTCGGGCTGCTCCGTACAGTAAGCAGGCATCATGGGGCGTTCTCTCTCTCTCTCTCTCTCTCTGTCTTCGTTCCTCTTAACAGCTTGCCCACCCACGCACATCTAAATGCTGAAAACGCAAGCCCAGAATCCAACCCTCCCACACGCTTTCATGTTTACAGGCTCAGGCTGGTGGATCCCGACGTCCACATCCTCACTTTTCCTCCAAGGATGTCTGGGTTCAGAGGCTGACGATTCAGGTTTAAGGTGTTGAAATGAATCCGTACTTGAACAACTGCTACATTTTTTTTGTTCATATTTATTATTTCTGCACTGGGATGATCTAATTCATATCTCCGAATCACTGAAAAATTGTCACTTCTTCTCTGTTTAAAGATGATGAATAAGTTTGCTGCATTTGGAGACAGACCAATCAGGCATTTTCAGGCCAAGACTGACTTCCACTTCTCTTACCTGCCAAATCCAATCAGTACTAGAACACCAAAAAAAAAAAAAACAGTGCTAATACTTTGGAGTTTTGAAACCAAATGAAAATTAAGTAAAATTAAAGATGATCCTCATTTGGCTTCTGCGTAGCTACGTTGTTTTGCGATAAAGTACATGTTGTTGGATGTGTTCAACAACATACCATCATACCATATCCATGTTATCTATCTTTTGATAAAATAGATAATAGAGGTATGGCGGTGTATGTATTCATACAAAAAAATGTTTTGTACAGCCCTTTGCGTGTTTAAATGTTTAAAACCTGTGCAGGGAACTAAGGAGTGCAATCATATTCTCCAGAGTCCAACAAGATTGTAACAGAACTCCCAGCAATGAATAAAGTCAACGCAGGCGACTTCCGGTAAGCTTCACTGCCTCGAACTGCCACATTACATACAAAGTACATCGCAGGAAAATGTTAGCAAAAAGGTCAAATTTAAAATCATAACAGAGTTCACAACTCCGTCAAGCAATCACTTCTCAACAGCTGAGGGTCTTGGGAAAAGGGGGAAGGGATGAGGTGAGGCTGATTGAAGCAGAGATCGAAAAGTATCTTCCGATTGCAGTAGGACTTCTGGATCCTCTTCACAGCATCAGTCATTTACAGCTAAACACGCGAAGTATGGAATCCATGTGATGTTTTGTTTACTCTATGCCAGACCGATGAACACTCGACCTCTCGCAATCTTTCGAATGAGCTGTTCTTCTCTTCCTACGTGCTCCTTTGGGAAATCATGTGGATTTTTATTTTTCAGCAGCAAACGTAAATGAGAAATGATTAAAACATTGGTGAGTCATGCGACACTTGGAGTCAAATGTTTATTCTGCATCTAATTAATGAAAAATGCAATTATAGGAGAGCTGCTAAGAACTGCTGGACTGTTGTAGCTGCTCAACCGAAACATCGGAAAACATCATGGCCTCATTAGCTGCTGAACTAGCCGCAAAACCTCTAGAAGGTTTTGAAATTTGCAGAGACAGCTAATGCTCAACCTGCTTAGTAAGTCGACGAAAAACTATATACCCATCCTTAGTCAAGCTAACACCAATCCTGAAAACAACAGCTTCCTTTGGAGAAAGGGATGTTCTAGATAACTTCATGATTGGTTTATCCCTTTAGTTGTTGTATTAATGCTTTAATTATGGGTATGAAGATGGTGAAAATGGTCCTACTAAGGTGATTGACAACAGGTAATACCACATATCTTGTCCCCACCTGCTTACTTTCTGGTTCCTACCATAACCTTTACTCTCACACCACTGGTTGGTTAAGTCTACTCCTTAACCAACCTTTTGACATCACTAAGGGTGGAGAAATAAACACAACCCCACCCAGAAGTGAACATTTAGTCAAACATTACTGAAATTAAATTTGACCAAAACCTCAAAATTTTGCTCAAAATTGTTGCTCATCGGGTGACAACAACTTTGTCACCCTATGAGTTTGAAACGTCAGATTTATACTTCCACATTAAAACTACCAACCACTTATTTAATAAAGTACTTTGTTCTTTATGCCACTGCTGAGGAGTTGGACAGAGTTTTGCACTTACTTTTTAACTTCTGGACAATTGTTTTAATGAGCAACCATGGCAACAAGATATTGCATCTCAAAACTCAAGTAATACCTGACCTACAACCTGCTACTGAAGATCCCTGCCCACAGCGTCTCTTTGAGGATACTTGGATGATATGAGTTATGATAATATTTAATTTTGTTTTGGTAGAACATAGTTTTGAATTGAATTGAATGCGGGTTGCCTGAAGACAGAGGCTGGACAGCAGGACCATTAGCTGGACACTCCTAGACCGTTGCTTTTTCCTGCTCATGTTTTTCCCATGGAAACTATGCGAGTGCACACAGCATTTTCGTCCGTACGCAAGAGACTGCTGTGTTTTTGTTTATCTCTCTCTCCATGGCAACACGTCTGAATCCAGCTGGACTTGTCCTGTGAGCTTTGCAGCCAGCAACCCCTCCGTCCAGACGACAGAGCAGCGGGTCCACCAACAGATATCCTGTTGTTGTGGTGCATATAAATTAAAACAAAGCGGCATTTCTGCCCCCATTAGCCAGTATAACGTTGGGTTACTGTGGAGATAGAAATGTTGCTGACCAAGGTGTCGCGCTGACTTCTTGAAGACAAGGAACACTAGAGTTAAATACGTGTCAGAAATCCCTCATATGGCTATTTATGAGTCCATAGATGTTCTGTTAGACCCCCTACATATGAAGGGAGTCTCTATTTTATCTACATCCTCTAGACAAGATACATTTTCAATTTTGTGTATTTATTAGGAAGAATTATTATTATTATTATTATTATTATCATTATTATTATTATTATTATTATTATTAGGGAGAAATGAGAAAACTTTAAGTATGAGACTAAAGTCCAAATCTAATTTTAAGGTGAAACAAATCTGACAAAAATAAAAAAGTTAATTATTTTAAGTCTGAATCCTACACTCTGTGAGCCTTTTTCCATGCAAAACATGAATCCAAACACTTCTGTAAGTTACTGCACATCCCATGTAAAAACTGAGGGGAAGAAGAAAATCCCAAGGGATTTCACACGTCATATGCTATTTGCACAGCAGGTTTTAACAGTTCTGATGGCAGAGGTTTATTAAAATTGAAAGGACATGTGAATATTTCAAAATGCTAAGCCTATCTATAGTAACAGGAGTTGAAGGCTTAGTAGTCTGGAGGATATTAAAACCAGACAACTCTGAATCTTAGAGTTTCTCAAATCATTTCCCCTCAAAACTGATAAAGAGTAATAAAATAAACACAGTTTTCACAATCTGAAAAACCTTGGTTGACATCGCTCTACAAAGTTTTAAATGAAAGTTTCTAACATCAACCTTGAAATCAAATATGGCTGCTGTTGATTTACGAACATATACCAACAGCTTTATTCAATAAACTTTTTTTTTAATCTTCTGCTTATTTGTATCTCATTAAATTTGTCTCACAAAGAATAAAATACAATATGTTGGTGATAGTGATGCTACAGACTTTGAATGAAATACATCACTGGTTTGCTAGTTGCAGTTAGCCTGGCCACTGAAAACAACTATTTGTATCTCAATGGTTTTCCATTGATGTGACGGATGTGACGTCATTCCCAAAGCCGAGTTCCGATTACCAAGCACAGGGAAGGAACCAATAGCCGGATGTATGAATTATCCTTACATTTAGGATCTTTGTATTGAAAGATGAGAAATACAGAAATACCTCAGAAATACCTGCCAGGTATTTCTGAAATGCCTCACCAACTAAACTGTTACAAGACTTACAATAGTAAAAATGAAAAATTAAATTCCTAGTGTTATTTTATATTATTTATTTATTTCCAGAATCAGAATCCAATTTATTGGTCAAGGAAATCGACTTACAACTTGCTGTCAATGTGCAGACATTTTAAGTATAAAATTTGACAGGAAATAAAATCATTTAATGTAAAAATGTATAAATACAGTGAATTTAATATGTTTTGCTAATAAAACAGCTACAGTACTTTCTATGTTGATAATGTACTGATTGTAATGGTTCAATATTTAGCTGGCATAAAAAATTGAGAATCCCATCTTTGATCAGTCACAAAAACCTGCCCCATCTGTTCAAGTTAAAGCTGTTGAGAAAGGCCCAACAGGAAAACGAGCTGTGTGTCGGACAACCGGACATGGGTGAGTTTGATTCCAGCCTCTCCACCCTCAAGGTGTATTGGTGTGAACCTTCAGACACACGTAAAGACAATTACAAAGTCGGCCTTCTATAAACTGAAGAACATCTAATGGACCAATTTCCCAGCAAAATCTCGAGAAACTGATCCATGCGTTTATCATTAGTTGCATTGATGATGACTATTCTTGATGGGTTTGATGATGGGATTTGAAAAAATATGTTTCATAATTGGTTATAGTGTTATGTTTATATCATGTAAAGTACTTTGAACTGCCTTGTTGCTGAAATGTGCTATACAAATTAACTTGACTTTATGAGTGGTGACAGATGAATATCATTTGCGTATCAGTGCAATAAGTGGTATGATTGGAATAGCGCTTTGTAGCAACCCCAAAGTTTCATTACTTAGCGTCACGCTTTGACAACCCCTTTACCATCTTAACTTCTTTTCTTTAAACAAGAGCCCTTATATTTTTTCAATTCTTTTTTTAGGTATGCCGATGACACATTTAGTTTCAAGGAGTTGCGGAAAGTTCATGCAGTCATCCTGAGGGATCAATTTCGGCAAATGGTGTCAACAGAAAACTTTTTATAGCATTAAATTTGCATTTGTGAAACAACCACATCCTGCAAAACAAGTGCGACCGTAACCAAAAACAGAGAGGTCTGCACGGCCGCCGCCACCTGAGGGAAAACCCCTGCTCGACCCGCTGCAGAGCTGCAGAGCTGAGGAACAACGCATGCTGGATGTGTCGATAATTTCCTTACAAATTATGCAGGAGGGGTCAAAAAGTGCTAAAAAAAAAAGTTAAATAAATAACCCACCACTGGCATTTTCAACTTCGTCACATCAATGAAAGCTGCATTTTAGAGCTGCTGAAAGAGCGAGCGCTCACAGCATGAGGACAGTGATGTAACATTAAAAGAGCCAGTGAGAGTGGACTGCACAGCAACAACAGACTGTACTTTAAGATGTAGGGTCATTCCCTGATGGGTCCAACATTCATCTGTTTCTCTTTAGCACTTAGCCAAGAGCCAGTTTCACCTTTTAAACTCCCCCCTCGTCCCTCCCGTTTAGAGGAGTTACTAACGCTTCAGCTGATCTCAAAGCGGAGCCCCCCGTGGGCCTGAAACATTAGTCTTCTATTTATTTTTCTTAGAACATTCCTTGAAAGAGGCATGGAGTTAACGACTACTGGAACACGATAACGTTGTTTGTCACACTTGCAACCAATTATTGTTACTAATGATGGATTCATGTCACACACTTCTTGCGGTAAGTTTTTGGTTGTCCAGAGTGCAGACATTGTTATTGTGTCAACACAAGAGGCAGCAACATGCTTACAACATCTGGTTTCACCTGTAAACAGATTAGCCTACTCTTCAGCAAAGGTGAAGATTTTGTATCTTTACAAAGAACCTGAAAGTTTTGGTTACATAACAAGACTGTAAAAAAGGATGAGAAGAGGAGGAGAACTGACTGGAGATGCAGTGCCTCACAAAATTATTCATTCCTCTCCAACTTCTTTACCGTTTCACTTCAACAGCTGAAAGTCTTGGTGCATATTTATTTGCTCATTAACATTTTGGTCCTTCGGTTCTTTATTGGAAAACAGCTCCAGCTCCATCCGATTGGTTGGAGAGCACCTTCAAAAACAATTTTCCATATATATTTAACGAGATTCAGATCTGGACTTTGACTGGGCCATTCCACCACATTCATGCAAAGTTCTAAACCATTCAGCGGTTGGTCTCCCTGTACATTTAGGGTAATCTTGCTCGAAGTTGAATGTCTTAACTCATTTAAAGCCTCTAACAAATGTTCTTGATGGACTACCAGCTAAAAACAAAAAGAAAAGTCTGCCCACACCATGATGCTGCCACCACCAGGTGAAGGTGTGATTAGTGTCAGAGTAACTTCTTCCGTGTTTGCTGTGCCCCAAATATAGTTTGTACTAAACTGCTTCAAACTGCCTCGAATCAATATGTATAAATATTTAAATTTGTAAAAAAAAAAATAATAATAATGAAAAACAAAAAAACATCATAAAATCCCAATAAAATACATTGAAATTTGTAAAGTCGTTCTGATACGTGTGTGGGGGGCCAGAGTGTTACTTTGTATTGAATCTTTTTTTAACTCTCCATTGCACAAGAGTCTCAATAAAATCTGTATTTATGATAAAACAAGTTAAATGTTCCCACCACCTTAAGCAGCTGGTTTATTAAATTATTACTCAGTAATGGGCGAGTTTTATTTTTAGAACGTGAAGGAAAACTGTAGTGGCCTTCTTTCAGCCAGCTGTGTCTGGAGCAACAGACGTAGCTGGCTGGCTTGACGGAACTAAAGTTGCTCCATCTCTTTCTCTTTAGACTTTAATAACGCCATTAATTTCAGTGGTTCTGAAACCATAACTTTTTAAAAACTTGGTCAACCCTGACACAAGAAACTGGCCTGAGCCTAAACGCCAATACTCACTCCAACACTCCCACCTCATTAGGGATGGCCTTCCTCCAACCTTGGTTAGTCCCTCTGTTCCATTTTTTCCCTCTCTTCAAAATGTCAAAGGGATCCACTTGGGTTTCTTTTTCGTTCCTGAAGATTAGTAGGAGATTCTTCTGATGTGTGTTTTTATAAACCCCAGTGGAGAGGAGAAACAGAGAGAGGCCAGACCTGTCTGTGCATTGTGCTTCGTCAGCAACCCGTCAACAGACACGCTGCCAATTAGGACTGCGGCCAAATGGCTGGCTGATTTTCTCCCTCCACTGATTCCAGCGCAAAGCACACTTTCCCTGATGTATGAAAACTGAAAGAGTGACAAAAAGCCGAGGAGTAGTCAAGTGGAAATTCAGCTTAAACAAAGTGTAGCCACGTAGATTTATTCGCACGCGTGCTTTCGGTGTAAACAAACACAACCTGCAGCTTGAGAGGAAGATCCAGGATGGGGGTGTCCTTGACTGTGCAGAGTGTCTGTATCCAGGCAGTATCCAGTGCCGGTTGACCTTTTGACTACATTTCCATATAGGATTGGGCACTAAGAAGAGCCTCCCAGAGCTGGATAAGATGTGTCTGTTTATTGGTGCAGTGAGATGATGCTGAACTGGGTGTAAACTCCATGTAAAGTCTTTGACCTACTGTCTTTTCACTGGCTTGGAGGCCATTGAAGATGTGAAACAGGAAAGGGCACACACACATATATCCTTGTACTTTTATATGAACTGAAGGCTTTGTAATGACTTCCATTCATTTTAGTAATTCAATTTTTGCCTAACCATTATCAGTACATGCCCAACCCTAACCCTAACACTACGTTCAATTCACTCCTTTGTCCTAAACCTAACCCCTAACCCTAAAACAGCAACTCTTCTTGTGGGATCTGTAAGGAGAAGTCGGTCCTTACAATGTAGTATTTGTTGGAATAGTGGTCCTTACAATGCATCAAATACAAAGTCACACACACACACACAGTCTCATAAATGCTGCTCCTGTCAGACACCGCCACGCAACAGTGGCTCCTGAAGTTACTTTGCATATCAGACCTGACATAATGAGGAGATACTGTACGGTGTCTGAGGACGGTGGGTGTGGGGTTGGAAGGTGATACTGCCACCTCGTCTGGCCAGCTAAACAAATCTGACTCAGAGGAGCACCACCCTTGTTGGAGCTCCTCAGTTTCAGGCTGTCGAGTAAGGAGGAGCTGTAACTTCAGACACCAGAGATGGCTGCGGCAGACAAGGACCACCCGCCTCAGGAAGCTGTGGTCTAAACTTTTATCGTCAGCACCTGGAAGCATTCGTGTTATCCTAATGTAGAACTGCTGTTGAGAACTTGCGTCTGTAGAAAATCTCAAGTAGAATGAAGTACATCTGTACCAGCTTTCCACATTTATAGATGGAACCCTTTCTTTTTTGTAAAATAGGTCAAGCTCAGTCAGTTTGAATGGAGAATGGCCCAGTCAAAGTCCAGACCTTTCACACATATGAATATGTTTTAATCTACACCTCTCTTTGCTCACACTGTTCCTGTCTATTTAAAGTCTGTAGGGGTGCAGGGTCCTCTGTCTCCACTTGGACCTGTTGCTAGGGCTAAGCTAGGTCTTCTGTCTTTGTGTCATGCATGATGCCAGTGATTCAGCATTTCCTTGGGCACTAACATTGTCTTTTTCCAGTGGGGTTGAGGCATAGTGGTGTCTTAGCCACAGACTCGTCACTGCTGTGAATGGCGTGGCCAAACCACTACAGCCGGTCCTTCCTCATCTCGGAAGTGATGGGAGCTACTTTGAGTCTTCCTCTCGCATCCTTGTTCATGACGTGATCGAATCTGGTCAGACCACCTGACCATCTTTATTTCTATTGTGCTCTGGATTTGCTTGTTTTCAGCAACTTCTTATTTCACAGCACTCAGGTGACTTGTCACCATTTAAGCCACGTCTTGTTGGGATCACCCGCAGGCATCAGACAGTGTTTGCTTCTGAGGTGATCTGTGAGCTAAGGTATTTGAACTCTGTGGCCTTGACTACCACAGAGTAGCGGTAGTCAACCACTACTCTGTGGTGACTACAGCAGAGTGGTATTTGAACTCTGTGGTTCAAATACCTCGAACCACAGAGTTCAAGGTATTTGAACTCTGTGGTCTCGACTACCACAGAGTTCAAATACCTTGCTTGCTTTATTCCACGCCAGGGTTCTCAAACTGTAGCCCTTGAGTGTCAGTGTCCAACAATGTTTGACTGTGGCTCTGAATTAATTATCAGGTCTCAACAGGCAGGACTCTCTAGAACATTTCAGCATGCCCAGGAAGTAACTCTGCTAACTGATTCATGTGTGTCGGACCTGGGACACTACCCCACTCCAAAGTATTTCTCCTACATGGCTCATGGAGAACTGCAAACAGGAACTAATAGTTTTCCTGTAAACAGAGTCTCAGATCTGAGGACCTGTATTTATACAGATATTGTAGGTTTTACTTACCAGTTAGTTGAGAAAATTGGTTCAAGTGGATTTTATTTAGGTGCCTTATATTAAAAGGGGCTGAAAGTTAATGCTCATATTTTATTTGTAAAACCTGGAGAAATCCATGTGTCTTTCAATCGACTTTTCTGATTTGGACAATCTGACGAAGTCTTAAAAAAATCCTGGAACCACTGAAAGAGCTACAAACGTTTCATAAAGTGCTACCAGAGTCTGGATACTCAACATGCAGATGTTTGGACAGATGTTTCGCCGAGCAAGAACACTGCTGCTGCACTCCAGACAGCCGAGGGTTTTTTTGATAGTACTGCACGGCCACTGGTAGAGCCTCAGGGGGGTCTGCTCGGAAGTCAGCCCAGAAAGTGCTGCACATCACCCCAAAGCTTACGCACGACACAGACGATGCTATTTTTATTTTCTCTGTGTCCTGGTGGAGTAAACGGGGGGAAAAAGTCCTGGAGCCACGTCACTGTGAGCTTACACAACATCCTACCGCCTCGTATCTAAAAGCTGTTTGGGTGGTACAAAAGATGAGAACGTTTGCTCTGTTAAACTGTTGTCACCGTTTGACGGATAACGGCTATAGATGTGCCAACCGGAGGTAGAAACTGGGAGTGAGCCATAGGATGGAGCCGCCTCAGTCAAATTCAGAGGAGGGTGGTTAAAAATAAACTCCCTCCAAGCCCCACATGACCAGAAGAGATCAGTGATGCATACACCTTAAGAGCAGAATATGACAGACAAGGAAAGGAACACAAACCAGTTTCTCTTCTTTGAATCATTCTGCCTCTAAAAGCGCAGACGTTTTACCTTGCAGACAGGCCGAGCTGATGACATCCAGATTATATTTTCAGACCAGACCTCTCAGGGGATCGTTTTGTGCCGGGATTTAGGCTCTGACAGACTGACTCAGCGTGAGCGCACTCTTGCCAGTCACCCCAGCAGGGGGTGGGGTCAGGTCAGGTCAGGGCCGTGGACCGATGCCCGGCCCAAGTATCTGTTCCAAAGCCTGATTGACCCTATAGTGGCAGGAAATGTGTACACTGCTGTGAACTCCCAGAGCCTGGCTTCTGGGAAGATTTGGTTATCCATCAGTGAAGCTCTGCTTGTGAGTCATGCCCACTTTCACCTCAGATCACCTACGACTGCTTGGAGTACTGTCACTTTTATTGAAGTCGTTCAGCTTTCCATTATTTAACTCGACTGCAGCTTCTTCCCTGAGGTAATTGTTTGTGCGCTTGATTTGATCAAAGATATGACACTGTTAGGTGCTGTTCCCCATTTCTATAACATTTTCCACCATCCAAGAAGGACAGAAAACACATTAATCATTCTAAAAAAAAAAGCCAACACTTTGTTTTTTACCCCCAAAGGTTTGCCAGTTGACATAAACTGAGCTCTGTTTCATGTTCTAACCCTGACCCCAACCGTAGCTCTTACTAGCTTGGATATTTTATTTAATATGTTCAAATGGAGTCTTGAGCCCTAATCTATGAATTAAATATCAACTTCAGATTTGCATAATTTGGGGAAGTAATTTGGACTGCAAATTCCAACCTAAACTTAAGCAGCCAACAGACCTATGGTAACTCTGGAGGAGATGCAGGGATCCAAAGGTCAGGTGGGACAAGTTTGACCTTGATGAAATAATCCCTTCTGCAGTTTGCCACAAGCCATTTACAGGACACTGCAAACATGTGGGAGGTAAGGTACTTTTATTTATATAGCACATTTTCAGACACAAGGCATTTACATGAATTAAAAAGGAAATACAAACAAAATAAACCAAAGGAAAGAGCAAAAGAAAGAATCTAGTAATGTTGATAAGCCGTTCTTGTTCTGAGTTTCTTGGGTAGTTTTTCTGCATTCTAAGTTTGCTCTAATCCCTGTTCTGGGTTCCTAAAGTACAAGTGAGTACGTATTGCCTGGACTTTCTAAGTATGTTCTAATTTTGTAAAAATAAAATCAGTAAAAATAAAAACAAGAAGAAGAAGAAGAAGGCACTTTAGTCAGATGAGGCACCCATAGAACCTTTTGGCCTGGAAGGGTATTGCTATCTTGCAACCCGGTGTTGGCATCTCGGTGGGGGGATGATTGTCTTCACAGCAGAAAGGGAAACTGATCAAGAGTTTAAACCAGTGTTTCTCAACCCTGGTCCTCACCGCCCCCCTGTCCTGCATGTTTTAGGTATTTCCCTTCTGCCACACACCTGAATTGTATCTCTGGGTGATGAACAGGCTTCTGCAGTACTTAGTGGTCATGCAATCATTTCAATAAGCTGTTCTGGAATAGAGGCCCATCTAAAACATGCACAGCAGGGGGGCGGTGAGGACCAGGGTTGAGAAACACTGGATTATAGGAAAATGAGTGAAGCTCAATAGCGAGCATTCCTAGAAGGAAATTTGTGAGAGATTTGCAAAAGACTTAAGCCTGGGGCAGAAGTTTACCCTAGTCCAAACCTAAATCCAGTTGAGGATCTGTCACAAGACCAAAACAGATGTCTGATGTATCCTAGATGGAAAGTTGCTTTGTTTATATATTGAATCCAAAAGATGAGGTAAATAAACTCATCCCTGAGCAAAGGCTCAGATGATGCAAGAAATGTTTGGGGGGCATAAGGTGAAGATGGCGCAGAGCACTGAATACTAATGACCAGTTCTGGGGCACCGACACCCTCAGAGAAGTGACACAGGTCTCATCTGGCTGCTCCAGATGAAACCACCTCCGTGATAGGCAGCTCATTTCATGCCTTTGATGATAACCGTGCGCTTACCATCTTTTCACCCCCCACAGAAGTTCATGCCAACGCGCTGGCCTTAGCACACACACAGCGCATGCAGGGTCTCGCTCGGCCGGAGTTGCGCGTGACAGCACACAGAAATAAAGGGGATATAAGTAATTTAGCACATTGTGACACTTTCACGGTCTAATTAGCCCCAGTGTTGCAGTAAACACGCCACAATGGCCCTGCAGTTCTGGTTGCTCATTAAGTATGGATGGAGCTGAAGACGGCCAGCCTCTCTCAACCGTCAGGATCTGACTCGTCACAGGAGGAGGCTCGGCAGAACCATCCAGAACCCCAGCAAGATCTGGTTAAAGAAAGAAAAGGAAGTTCCTTCCTATTGTTCAAGGTTGTGCTGTATTCACTGCAGACTATATTTAAGCATGCTCCTGTGCAAAGTTAGAAGAGAATGGGAAGCTGCTTCAGGGCTGCAAGGACTAAGAAGAGGCAGGTTGTTTTGGTCTTCTCTGCTTCTTCCTTTGACGCGGCGATGGGGATTTTCCTCTTTCACTCTCTCTCTGTTGCAGCAGCAAACGTGGCCAGCGAGCTGTGATCAAACCAAGCTTTCATCCCTCCTCTTTTTCTTTCCTTCTCTCATCAGCTGGAAGGTTTCAGCAGCAGGATGCCCCAGATTAACAAACCACCTCCCCTCCTCCCATCCAGCGCAGAGGCTGGACCCCTTTCCAACAGCAAAGCTCTACTGCCACCTTCTGGCCGAGGCACCAACCAGATCTCGTGGCGTCAACTCAGTGAAAACATGTCCAAATAAATTACCTTACTCAAAAACGTAGCTAGATTAATCTCAACTAATTGCCGCAGACTCTTTTGAATTTCAAGACAGCAGCGGGTGAATCGATAACTGAACGTGGTGCTAATTTAGTGAGTGGCCTCCTGGCAGGGAGAGGTGACTGAGGTGCACAGCACAGCAGACCAAACGAGCCATTATCCAACAGGATGAGCTCAGCATTTTTCGTCTAAACACCCTCCGCCCCAAACACAGACACACACGCATGCGCACACACACACACACACACACACACACAACCTTCTTGTTCTGTCGGAGTGAAGTGTAGCCAGGGTTCAGCACACTCCAGGGGTGAACTGGGGTTGAGAACTGTTGTAGACTCTGTCCTCTGCTAAACTGCAGTATTACATAAGACTATAAATATATTAGTTATCATTGCAGTTGGTCATTTATAGCGCCTTTGCAAAAGTTTTGTCACATTACAACCACAAACTTTAAAATACTTCATGATTTTCTGTTGTAGACCAACACAAAATGGTGTGCATTGTTGAAAGAAAGTTGTTGAAAGTCCTCCTAATGGTCCGCCACAAGGCACATGTAGGACCAGACTGTAGCCACGTGTGCACAGAGGATCATTAGGGTCGACTGTCCCTCCATCCTGGACTTGTACGGGTCAAGGGTCAGGAAAAGGTGCAGCTCACATCTCTTCAGATTCCACACATTCTTGACACAAACTATAGATTTTTACCTTCAGGTCGGTGCTAAAGAGCGCTACAACAACCAGCCCCGCATATTTGAGAGTAATTCAATCTTGTCTATACATATATATATATATTTACAGGAAAGAAAAAAAAACAATCATGCTGTGGGAAGGCTTCTCTTCAACACAGAGAAGTTGTTCAGAGTTGCTGGGAAGATGAATGGAGGGTTAGGGTTAGAGTTTATAAGAGACTAAAATCTTGTGGGAAGATTGTCTCCCACCAACAAAACGTATCCTGTGGTCGTTTGGAAAGAGGAATGGATAAAAATGTCTGGATCCAGACTTCTGCAGAGCTGCTGGAGATAAAACTTCTGGCTGAAACAGCAGGAAAAAGTCGTTCAATACAGTCTGAACAGCTTTTACCATTAGGAAAACATTTTGAAATCCATGCACCATCTTTAGACTTTGCCTTAGTTTGTCCTGCTGTATTACATAAATAAATTGTTTTCAGCTGCAATGTGGAAAAGAAATCAAGAAGCTTTTAGCTAGATGATGCTGGCAGAGTTTTGCAAAGCACAGAATCTTCTTCAAGTGCAAGTCCACCTTGAACATGGAATATAAGCTGATAATGAAGATTAGGCATCATTACACCAATAGAAGCAACTACCTTGTGCTTTTATCGGATCACAACTAAAAACTAAGAGGGTGTCCTGTGGCGTCTGACACGGCTTTGGATCTGTCAGGTGTAAAGAGACCACTTTAATTTTTATACTCATTTGTAAACCTTTGAGACTCCCTGCTTTACTCAATCTTCAATGATTAATACAAGCATATGCATGACTTTAGATTTTTATTTTTGATTGTTTCATGTACAACAAATCATGATGCATTAAGTAAAAAAAAAACAAAACAAAAAAAAAACAGTACAAATGAAAAGACTTTGTCAAAAGTTTTAGTCAGAAAAAGCCACATTAGGCTTCCTGTACAACTTTTCTTATGACTTATGCACAAATACCTCAGTTCAATACTTCTGGCAGGTAATACTTGATGTAGACAAAGCAAAGTCAGATAAAGCTCTGAAGAAACAAATACATGTACACAGGTAGGTTGGATGGACGGATGAATCATACATTTTTCTTTCTTTTAAATCCTCCGTATTTTTACCTACTCTGTCCAGATCTGATTATTTTTTTAGTTTAAACAAAGACGATGACGTAAAACAGGAAAGAGAGCGAAGCAGGTGAAGCAGAATGGCACTGAGCTTTACACATCCGGTCACAGAAATGCAACCTCATTTTTAACTCCACCTCTTTGATCGCAAAGCGGAGGTACCATTAGCCATTTGGCAACATTACGAGACGAAAGGAAGAGTCACAAAACACAACTATATACAGGGGTAGTAATGCTTAGAGGAAAGAAAATGAGGTTAAGTCCCACTAAAAACATCTAGAGGTCATTTAACACAAAGGTTTCTAAGTTGATTTCAACATTATGACACTGTTTGTTGCCCAAATAAGATTCTAACTCAATTTCTCTACGAGCATGAAATTCAAGTTCAGAGGGTTTTTCTTCCACACGCTCACTGACCCGCTTCAGTCCTCCTGGTGGCGAAAGCAGCACTGAGTAAGGCTTCGCTGCGCTGATGGGTCAAGACCTCCTCCCTCCCTCCCTCCTTCCCTCCCACCAGCCGTCAGCGGCGGCGTCCCGTCCCGGAAAGGCACTCGACTGAGCTTTGCGCTTCACAGTTAGTTTCTGCCCCCCCCCTCCCCCACTTGTTTCTCATTAGCAGCACTTCGCATTGATCTCCGCTCCAGAGAAAAATGACGCTTTGCGAAAACGGCATGTTGGATCGCGCGTGAACACGGACGATCCTCTCGTACAGAGAGCGTCGGTAGGTGTGTGTGTGTGTTAGCGTTTACACTGTGTGTGGTAGAATGGAAAGAGACGTAAGATGGAGGAAAGACACAGCGGAGATGAATACATGGAAGGGGAGACGGGGGGTGTTAAAGTGTTGTTCTTGCCTCCTCTAGGAGTGCTTGATGGTGTATTTGCCTTTCTGCAGCTGGGAGATGTACAGCTTGGACTTGGTGCCGTCCAGCCGCTTGAACCACACCTCATCGTTGTTGATGGTGGTGATGATGGTGGACTTGGTGCCGTCCAGCCGCTTGAACCACACCTCATCGTTGTTGATGGTGGTGATGATGGCGCTGCAGGGTGAGAACACACACGCACACGCACACGCACACACATACACACACACACACACACACACACACACACACACACATCGAAGCGTTAGCATGTGATACCACAGACAGTCACTTCCCCATTAAATGCTCAGCCTCCATCGTTGGGGAAACAACCACCGGAAACTTTGCCATGATTACAGGAGAGAAAAAAAAAAGAAATGTCGGATCTGGACCAACATTTTTTGGTGTTTGGGGATTTGACTGGTTTTCAAAGCTGCAAAAAGCATCAATGTGCTCACATTCTCTGGAATATTTACTACCCAACATAATAAACAAAATGTTTTTCTATGTATCATCAGTCTTATGATTGTGGTTTGAAAATGTATTGCTGAAACTTTCTCAAATTTTGTAACATCACCATGTGTGATTTTAAGTGAGAACAAGATAAACAACTAAGCTGAACGTAAATTATTGAAGGTTTTCAAAGTGTCTGACAAATGAGAATCTTAAAAAAAAGAATAGAAAAAAGGCTTGCAACTAAATTATTTTAGCAACTGATTAATCAATTATTTTGACAGTCGGATAACAATTCTACAGATTTTTAATTTAAGCATTTTTTAAACTATTAGAAATACATTAAAAGACACAACTAATACACAATAAGAACATAAACACCTTATTGCTTAAAATGCGACAAAATTTACATTCCTTTAGTAAATCTGAACTGAGTGAATTTTATCTTAAATGCAAAATGTATAAACTTTTTGTACAGTTTTGACTTAATTACCGTTATGAATATGAGGGTTTTTTTTTCAGCAGACCATTTCTTTAAGACTGAATACTCCAGTTAACAATTAATCGACGACTAAATTAGTTAACAATTGTTTCATTAAGTGATTAATCATTTTAGCCACTACAGGCTCGAATGACTTAAACCTGTTGTAATAAATCAAAAGTTTTCAAATATGAATCTTTTTCCTTCTGGTTCACAAGAATTTGCAACTTTGTGTTGGTCTATCCCACAAAACTTTGATTAAATGATAAATAATGAGACAAAATGTGGAAAAGGTGATAGTGTACGATTATTTTTGCGAGGAACATAAGCCTGTCTCATAGTGTATAATAAATCCATGAAGGCATGACTTTTGACATTTAAGTTTAATTGCTGCATTGCTGATTTTATCTTCCTGGAGCCACATGTGACCATATTTGGACAGAGAGACAAGCTGAAGAACGATCCCTGAAATCCAACTGGACAACAGGGTGTTTATCTAAGGAGGAATGTCTGTGAGGAAGTGAATAGTTTTCAAAATGGCCACATTACGTTTCTCCTGTTGTTTATCCAAGAGCTCAGATTTTCTCCCATGGATGCTTCAGACATGCCCTGGCTCTAGTCGGCGGGTTTTCTGCTGTTCATTTTCCACATGGATTCGCCTAACGCACATTTAATCACAGGTTGAGCACATATCGAAGTCTAAACAGCGCTCTCACAAGCACTTTTAGAGTTGTCGGCTGTCAATCTGAGCGGAACGGAGAGCTAAAGCGCCGCGTTTCAAACAGAAGGTTGCGAGAGGTTCTGTGGGAACGTGTTGATCTTACATAACTAGTTTCATGAATCCAAAGGAACATTTTACTGCAGTTTTATTTCACAGTTTGTGCTGTAAACTGTAGCAGTATTTCATCTAGCTCTGCTCCTTTACTGTGTGCATCAAACCATTCAGACATGATTAATCTACACGTTAATGACCATCTGAAAATGAAGCTACATTTTCCGCAGCATGAATGGAGTTTATTCTGGCTGGGTATCTTGGAAATGAAGGATCTCTGCTGTTTATGTTTAGAAAAACAATAAGCTTCCCTAAAGAGAGAATGAAATGTAAAAACTTTGCAATAATTTGGTCCTGAGTTTACGATATGTGTAAAAACCTGGTTTATGGAGACTGCATCGTGACGCTGCTTCCTCTGAATATAGATAGTGACAGTTCCTGAGAGGAAGACGAGCAAAAAATAAAAATGTCTTATAGCTTCTTTTATTTTACATCCCAGTTGGCTACAGTCAATGCTAATGTTTCAAAATAAAAATAAAGGTACCCGACCACAAATGAGCTAACCAGAGCATCCTGGCTATTTAGGATCCTCATTGTTTATTCAGTTCCTCCAGGATTTTACAAATGTTTTTGTGATTTTCTTTTTTTTTTTGCAATCAAAATCACTGATTTTGTTTTGCTTCTTCATAAATAATAAGCTTTCCTTATTAAACTCCTTCCAAAATCTACATGTAGGAGAAAAAAAATGAGAAAAACTAAGAAGCAGATAGACTGGACACAGAAACATTTTTATTCTTCAAAGAACTGAAATAACTCGATCACGGACTATAACTTGATATCAACTAAGTCTGTGGCAGCAGAAGAAAGAAATACTGACATCTGCAGGTGCGAGTTAGCATAACTTTAACCCAACATTTTTGGCCATTTTGTGTAAAAATTGCAATGAATTCATAATTGTTCACCAACACAAAAAATGCCAGGAACTGTTGATTTTTGCATGAATTTCTGGAGGGACTATTTATTGATTTCTCATGTTTTGCGTTCTGATCAAATATAATGTTTACCCACATTTTGCAAATGTGGGTAAACAATGTTTTGATATTCCACTGTTGAAAAACCACAATTTCGCAGTCGTGGTGCTTTCAACAAATAATATTAAAAAAATAAATAAATAAAATCATGCATGAGTAAGTTTGTTTACACAATAAGTTGTTAAAAAAAAACTTGGCACACCTTCATCCTCCTATCACTTCCTGTTATGGTCTTCGTTAGTTCTGCCAGTAGTAACATCTGTTTGTTGCTAAAGTGACTCATGTGATGTGAAAAAGTATTTCCATTGAGGTTTTTCAAAACACACCGATTATCTTAAAGCCAAAAACAAATCACCTCATCTTAGAGAAAAAACATCTCATCAAAGAAACGTGAGTTTTTTTTAAAAATTGCTGTGTTTCCATTAAGCAAATTTATTTAATTCCAATTGACGTCAGTCCCGCCCCCTTTGGAAGTAGAACTGTCCTCCGACAACCCAACTGTTGCTATGGCAGATGTAACGGACCTCAATGAGTAATCTGAGACATTTTTTGAGTCATTTGTGCCTTATAAACAAACACTGAGGCAAAGATGGCAGGCAAGTAAATTCTCTAATTAGTCCAAATCAGGTCTATAAGGTTATTAGCAGGAAATAATGGAGAAGTCAACGATGAAGCCCAAGAAGGGAAAAAAAAAGTCTGATTGGATGTGAGTGTGAACGCTGTTGGACGTACTTTGCACGTACAAAATGGGTGAATAATGACTTAAATAATACCGGCTTGTGAAACATCTAAACATCAGGAAGATGTTTAGAAATGAACAGTAGCATCGAATGATGTTTAAATGCCAATATAGCAGTTAGTGCAGTCTGTTTTCATGCTGCCAGAGCTACCGTTGGAATCTACACGCATAAAATCCAGCATAACTACCTTCACTTATTGATCTGGAAATGATTAGATGTTTAGCATCGCTTTAATTTAACTGAGTTGTGTTTATTTGACGCTTAGCCGTCAGTCTTGCGTCGTTAGCACTGAGCCGTCAGCCTCGAGTCGTTAGCAGGGAGCTATCAGTAAGTGGTGGTATGTCAAAAAATGGGATGTTTATCACCGGTTACCTTCGTGGTGCTGACTAACGTGGTAGTTCCCGTCCATCAGTTTCATTCAACTGGACGTGGGCTGGGCTGCAATCCACAATCCATTTCTTGCATTATTCCAGACTCCTTTTTGGTTTTGGAAATGTAATATATTGTATTCTACCCTCTACACGTTCTAGGTAACGGCTGTGGGGATTGCATATTTCCCACTGACAATTTAGACCGTGATTATCCATTATTCTCCTCAAAATCTCTCTGACTGCAGCGTGTTTTCTTTGATAGATACTGTGAATGTTGTTGGAGTACTGTACTTGGAACACTGATTGGTCAGTTGCTGACAAAAGCCCTGGATTGATTTGGGGAGGACTGCTCTACGTCAGCATGGGGGCGAAGCCGGCGTCATGTCAATTATATTGTATTGTCAATGGAAACTCATCGAGTGACGTCTTTTGTCTATTTTCCATGGAATTAGCAGCTCCTCATTCACCTGCTTCATCTCCTCTACTGTAGGAACTCTCGGCATGAAAAGTTTAATCCCTACAATCACAGATGAAACATGTGAACCGTGGTTTTTGCACCGTACGGTTAGCCGTCTTGAATAATAAGCAAGCGCCGGGTGAATAAGTCTCACCTTTTCTACTGCAGCTATACTTCTGTCTCTGACTTTCAATCACATATAGGAGAAGAACAAAGGTTGCTTTGGTTTAATGATTGGGAGGAGGATCAATATATATCGGCATGTGGCTAATACAAGACGACAGGCAGTATTCTGACCTCAGGTCAATCAGAAAATCCCCAAATTTTGTCGTTTTAGTTATTTTTTGCTCACCAACTCAACACTTCCCCATCGTACCTGGTTGGAAACTCGTCCTTCCTGTTGATGCAGATGGTCTGTCCCCTGCAGTACCACTGGTTGTCATAGAAAAGCCGACCTTCCTCGGAGCGCGCCACATGGTGATGTCTGTCCGGTTTCACTGCAGGGACTTTCCAGTGAAACAAAAAGGAAAAAAACAAAAGTACAAAGCACTGAGTGAAGCCTTCCAGCGTTAAGCTTGGGTCGATGTCTGCGCTCTGCCAGGTATTGACTGAAACCAAAGACTCTTACCATCCACTTTCACCCGATGAGGCGCCAAGGACGCCATCGCCTTTGAGGGAGGAAGAAAGGAAGAGATCAGAAAGCCTTCACGCCTGTGATGTTTGTCCACTTTTAGGATCTTACCTTTCTTATGGCTGTCCAGTCTTCAAGAATATCCAGGTCTTGCAGCATGTAAACAATATAAGGCCGTAGAAACAGCTAAAGCTAAGGAAAAAGCTACGGTCTTCACATGAGACATATTGAGAGGAGCGCAATGAGCGAAGAGAAGGATGAAAGGATATCAGAAACGACGACAGGCTTCTTCTTCTTGACAGGACAGAAGGGATCTTTTTTCTTGTTTTTCCGAGCCTGCAGTCCATCATTCCATAACTCTGGAGGGCAAAGAGGAAAGATAAAACAACTTTATGACTAGAACCAGAGAAGTTTGCCACCAAGGCAGAGAAAGGACAGTTCCCATTCTCTACTTCTCTATTTTAAATTGGTCAAGGTTTCCTAGGAACCTTTGTTTTCCTGGGATATTAATTAGATGCGACACAGAGGTCCAACTCTTATCGACGAAAACCAACATTGATCTTTCCACCCTGCACAGCGAGGAGGATGGTAAGACACGTGGAACTGGACGTCCAAAGCTCAAATACATGTGAAGTTTGCTAAACTGTGAGGAGGAAAGGCACTAACTGAATTAGCATCAATATAAAGACTTTTTTTCTGTCAGGGAACTTTCCTGACCTGGACCAGTCATCTGAAATGCTTCGCAAATTTTTCAAATTTGACGAGACTCAATGGTATTGGAAGCACAGAACCTTAATATTGGCTTAAAACACTATGACAGAATATCACACATTTGTATCTACAAGTAAATAAAATATTTTCTGAAATATAATTTGTTGGATTGCTGCATTTTTCCCCAATTTAAAATAAATGTACATAAAGTACAACTATTCTGGTGGTGGTTTGTTATTACCTGAGGTAATGTCAATACTGTGCCTGTCCTCCTCCAGTCTTCGTATCTTCTCCTCCAGCTCGCTCTGCACCGTGTCAAAAAGCAGCAGCTTCTCACTCTGCAAAAACACAAAAAGGTCAAAACTTTGACTATTTCTTCAAAACATGCCTCACAAAGCTGACAAATATGCACGTTTTCCAGCTTTCCAGCGCATTTTGATCTCTCACCTCCCAGTGCTGGCAAGCAGCTTGGATTTCGCACTCGTATTTGTTCTTCACCGACTCTAGGCACAAGTCTTTGTAGATCCCTTTAGAAATACAGCATGAATGCGGTTAGACTGTTTGAGGTTAGCAGCCGCTGAAGGTGGGAAAACCCCCCTCCTCATTTCGACTGACCGGCTACTTTGGTCCGGATCTGCATGTTCTCCTGCAGGTTGGCCAAAGGCTCCAGGTACTCCTGGGCGCAGCCGGCCATCACCTCCTGCAGCTTTATCTCCACCTGGCTGAGGCGCTCCTTGTACAGCCTGAGAGGCAGAAAACAGGCAGATTTATTATCAGTGCATGTTTTGTTTTGTATGCTACATCCACAAACTTTAGTGCAAGTGGCTGTGTTCATGTGCTGGATCAACAAAAGCTAGTGCATAATTGGAAGATAATTTACACTGCTCTCATATTTTTAACCACTAAAAATTAGAAACTTTAACACTAAAGGTTACTTTTAAAGACATTTACCTGCAAAGGACTAAGGAAAATAATTAAAATTCACACCACACCTTTCAGAATTGACTGTTTTCCTTCCATTTGACAGTAATAAAGAGGTGACAAACATCTTCAATTTGCTCTGACTATATACATGTAATAACTCACTGCTCCTTCAGGTCGGTGAACTGTTTTTCTAGTGTTGTCATCTCATCCAGACACTCCATCCTCCTCCTCTCACAGTCCTCATCATCCATTTCTGTGAACGTGAACGCATCACAAGTCTGACATCACCTCGCATCAACTGTTTTTCTCATTAACCCCCACCTACTCCTTAAATTACTGACTCCTACAAATCAAAGCTGGAAAAACATATTTTGTTTAGCAACATATGCAAAAAAACACCTATGCAATTTTAATTTTAATTTCGGTGTATATTGGTGTTTTGGGCCTGTTCGTCTTACCAGAGCTGTCTCCATCTTCAGACACGGACGAGCTAACCGTGTCCTCCTCGTCTGTGCTGCTGCCGTCTTGCTCCGGAAAGTCCACCTCCATTTCTTCGTGGTTGCTTTCTTTCTTCTCCCGTGAGTGGACCGGCATGGCAGCTATCAGAACAGCCGAGATTGACGGCGCGGCAAAGGCCGTACCTTTATGCTTAGCCCCCCTCCAGGAAAGAGGGGAAATGCTGCTCAGACTGCTAGCCGGTTAGCCAGCCTCGCTCTTCTGCATTCTCCCAGCTGGACACACTATCATGGCCACCGTCAACCAATCACAGCAGACTCTACATATGACAGCCAATCAGCTGCCGGCATTAGAAGTAAGATACGTCACCGGAGTGGTGGGGAGTTGTAGTTTTTATTCCTTTGTCCTGTAGAGCCAGGCACTAGAGTCTGAAAGGTTAACAGTTTGTGCACGCGCTGAAGGCGTTGTTAGCATACACTTGAATATACGTATTTATGTTGTTGTACCCTGGATTATTTAGGGCTTGGCCAAGTCCTGTAATAGTTGGAAGTTTCAGACAATAGCGTCAAAGATTTTACTTAAATAATTCTTAAAGTAAGACTAAATTGTACAGGTTAATTTTTTTAATGAAAGTGTTTATGTTTTTCAGAATAATTTAAACAAACAAACAAAAACAAAATTAAGGTTTTAATATTATGTTTTTATTGCAAGCAACTGGAGTGTTTTTATAGGATTTTCCAAGCTTGTCGGCGCCTCAATAAAAACGCAGGAATTCTGACCGTGAAACCCAGAGATTTAGTGTCCAAAATGGCTGCAGTGGAATTAAAATAGAGAAAACTGAACTGTCATTAACACTTAAGACAAATTCGGTCAAAAGGACTATGCTCACCGAAAGAGGTCGTGCAGTACTCTATGAACCGCTTTTATGAGTTTAGACTGTCATTTTGGAGAATTGTGTATCTCCCGCTGGGAACTTGGAAAATCCAAGCAGTACAACAACAATAACATTCAAAGAGATTAGCTTTGGCCTCATCTGACCTGACAAATTTCTGCCATTGTTTCACTGGCTCGTCCAAAGTTTCTGCTGCAAATTTTAAATAAGTTTTTAATGTTTTTCTTCAGCAACAGAGTCTGGCATAATGAGTCTTGCATACATGCCACTGCAGCTAAGCATGTTACCTATTGCTTTCATAACAAAAATAAAAATGTGAATACAGTCTCCTCTGTCAGAAATCTTCCTGGCTCAAGCTGGTTTTAGGTGAAATGATGCTTTCTCCTTCTGGATTAAATCAAAGCTGTAACCACTGTTATTAATATGTTGTGCAACATTAAGACATTCTCTCTTAGAGTTGTGACACTGTTCAACACTTCAGTAAGAGGGAACTTTTTATACTCCATCACCTTTGCTTTCTAAATACTGACAGATTTCTGCGGATTTCTTGACTTGATAAGCCGTTTTGTAGATCCCCTTTTTTTCATGTGTTCAATAGTTCTTAAATTTCTTTCTAACCTAAGAAAGAAATTCTTAGGATTATTAGGAAGAATTTCTAATCTAAGAAGAGTTTCTGCTTAGTTTTTAATCTGATAAAGGTTACAGATAAGTGTGACCCTTATATAAATTCACAGTTTTACTCTGCTGTATTTTGTAAAATACTCTTTTCAAATGTTGTCAAGCTAAAACCACTTCTCTGTATTTTATGTGAAAAACACAAAAAGCGACGTCACTGTGAAATAGAAAAAGTGATACACACATTTCAACATCATGAAACAAATAAAATTTACAAACGCGTGGCGTGCTTATGTAGTCACAACCCTTTACTCCAATACTCCCGAGGGCAACCAGATGCAAATCATCGTAAATCTGACAGATGAAGATGGGTTTTTTTTACACACAGATTAAAAAGCCCCTCCGCCTCCCTTTTTTATTTTCCTTTTTTGAATATCATTTTAATTTCAGCGTTTCACTGTGTGGTCTGTAATCTGTTTATATCCCTGCTGTAAATCTGCTGGAAACTGAAAGAAGTGAAGGTGAAAACAAAGGTAGAGCACCAAAGAGAATGAATCACAGGAGCTGAGTCACCATGGTGACAGCAGGTCTTCACAGCGAAGGCGGCCGGCGCGGCTGCAGAGGTGACAGAGAGAGAGAGAGAGAGTGGAAGAGGCATGTAGCGCCCCGGGGTCGGAGTTGTGGCAGTGATGGACGGACCGACGCCTGATGGAGACCTGAGATGTTGCCGTCGTCTCTGAAAGTGATGGGCGAAAGAAACAAGTGTTTGATGGACTAAAGCATTTGTGACATGTTTAAAACTTGGAGTACTGTTTTATAACCCAACTATTGCCTTAATACTCACAGCTTTATTCTAATTGATTTATTTTTTGTTGATTTACTGCAAATGTAGCAAATTTCCAAAAGATTTTTGAGTATATTAAAAGAGGGGTGGGGACACAGAAAACAATTGAACAATGGGTTTTTATTTAAAAAAAAGGCAAACAATATTTCTATTTCCATCTATATTACAATTATCCACCACTTTCTGGGTCTGTTCCATGAAATTCCATTGTAACACAGAGAGGTTGTGGGCTACAATGTGAAAACAGTTTTATGTTATGTTATGTTATGTTATGTTATGGTTTTAATAGACACATTACATTTCTAATTAAGTTTAAATATGCGCTGTGTACTGACTACCTGCAGTTTAGATTATTACCACATGGGGGCGGTCAAGATCTTTAATTTAGAAGTGTACAATACGTGTTCTTATTAATTCTATTAATTGCAGTTTATTCTCTAAGTCAAAAAATAAACAGTAAGGTAAGTTCAAAAGAACTAAAGATAATAATAAAAATAATAAATAATATAAAAAGGACTGAACAAAGAGAGAAAAATTAATCATGCACAAAATATGTAACCCCCCCCAGTCATCAACTTATTTTCAGACTTCTACTGAGGGGTTTAGAAAAAGATTGTGATAAAGTAGTTCAAATTAAATCAGAATAATCAGATCAAAAGCTTGGGACTTTATGCCACCTGATACTAGCGACACCTACAGCATCGGAATACGTAGGCCAGGGCCTCCTCGAATTAAAAAAACGGAAGAATATGAGACGGCAGTAAGAATCTGCTCAGCAGATTTTGTGGTTTGCCTCACCGCCGCAGCATTTCTGTGTCAGCCCCTGTCCATTTTCACAGAGCCTGTCAGGAAACTTTGGTGATTGAAATATGTAACCAGGTCACTACAGTGTGGAATCAGAAAGTCTGAGACTTCATTTGGTGTTTTTTTTTTTTTTCACACATCACTCTCCAATCCTCCCTCCCCCCTCCCCCCTCCGTTCTCTATGTCATTCGTCATTTATCATTTGAGCGCCACAAATAAAGGAGGAAAATAGGAGAAAGGTAAAAATGAGGCAAGAGTGACTAATAGTCAGCTGTGTCTATTTTAAACTCTAATTACTTCTCCAATCTAAAGCTGTGCTCTTGTCTCATCTGCATCAGCTCTGGACGGACAACATTGGATTTAAAACGTTTCCACACCCATTTTTTAGTTTAAATAATTTAGTTTAAAACAACTTCTCCCAACAAAGTGGATAGAGAAGGAAAATCTAAAAGAAAAAAAACCCAGCAACAACCTTAGTTGCAGAAGTGTGCACCCCCTCAAACATTTCTTTTCCCCCCCAGTTTAATAATATAGAATATGTGTTCCATAAACGGTGCTGTGTCATTGTCTAAATTTGAAGTTGGGGAACTCTCTGGTTTGACCTGTTACTGTACAAAAACCAGAGAAGCTTGCTGACCTGGTTGGTCAGTACACGGCTTTTCTGAGCACAGAAAAAATACATACTCTGTACCAAATTAGTCACTACATTTGTTCAGAAAGGCAAAAACTCCACAGTTATCACTGTTTGTATGCCTCAAAGGACATATATGTTTGGGGTTTTTCCTTAGAATAATGAACTAAAAAGGCTAATAAAATCAAGAAAATCCACCATTTGGCTGAATCCATTTAATCTCAATTTTTAATCCTTAAAGTACGAATACCTGACGTGGTCCGGAGATTTCTAGGAGTAAATGTTTGCTCTGTATAGACTTTTGAACAAGAGCAATGACAAAACACCCTCATTTATGTTCTAGCACTACAGTAGTGTCCAACATGGTGGCTTCAAAAGTCAAGAAGACATAACTGCACAGGCTATAAATGTAAAACAGCCATTTTGGATTTTAAAACTGAACTTATTGAGCTTCCTCAAATGTCCCTCACATCTGAAAAGAAAAACAAAAAACTTTTTCAGGTGGTTAACATAAATTTGTTTCAGCTGTGCTTTTCGAACTTTACCATCACAAACCGGGCTACTTCCTGCTTTTACTCAAGCAATATTCTATTATAAATTTGAACTGTATAACAAGTTAAATACCAAGCTAACTAATGAACTACAGTGGACACTTACTCCAGGACCAGCTGTTCTGTGAAACATGACTCCAAAGTATTCATGGAAAATTTGTGTAGTCAGAGACTTTTGTAGAGCATATCAAAAAGATTAAACAAAAATTGCAAGTTGGGAAACTGAAATAATGCTACTTCAGACACTATAGCCAATCCAATTGTTTTGCCACTGATTGGCCACACCTCTGAAAATTGATATACGCTTTCTCTTTAAAGGTTTTATTGACTCTAATGCCCTTTATTTGATAGTGAATTAATAGGAAAGATGGCAATGAGAAAATGGGGAAAACATGCGGCAAAAGTCGAGCCTGTGACAGTCACGTCGAGGACGAAGGCCTTCATATGTGGGTTGTGCTTAACCCCTGCGCCACCACAGCACCCCCTGAGATAAGCTTCGTTAGTAGTGCTAAGAGGGTTTCCACTATGTGTATTAAGGCATTAAGGTATATCAGGTGTTTGAACAATTGAAAAAGGCACTAATTAATGGTTTTAGAGGAGGTCTCTCGACAGAATTTCTTTGAATTTCAGCTACTCGGGGGAGGTTGTGGTTCTTAACCCCTGAGAACAGCAGGGTTCCACTGTAAATGATTATTATCATATTGGCTCAATCAGATAGGTATCTTAGGGCAACAAGACTGACGCTTTATGTTGGAGAACCTTTGTTAAAACCAACATAAACAACTGTGAAAAAAAACAAGTGCTAGCTTCTTAACCATGGCCATAAAGTCTCTTTAAACTTTCTATCAAAATAATCTGAATTTTAAAAAAATTAAAATGTTATATTAAGTTACTTCATATTTGGAGTGAATATTTGGAGAGAGATGTTAGTGCCTAATGTGTTATATGCTGTGATGCTGAACAATTACATTTAAAGTGACAAAAAAAAAAAATGTAAATGCCAAAAAGACAGAAAGCATTAAGTCGAGTGCTAACAAACAGCTGTGTTTGCTAGCTGTTAGCCATTTTCCGGAGAATGAGTTAAGGCTTATTTGATACTACTTTCAAAGATCTAAATGCTTGGTAAATTTGCTGAAGAACCTTGACAGAGTTTATTAATACCAGTTAAATCCATGTAATCCATTACTGGCACAGTGAGGAAGGAGACCAGGGGGATGTAGTGTTAGCTTGGCACAACTAGAGGCAGTAAAATCACTTCTCTCTTGTGTGTTCAGACAAAATTTCTCAAAAAAAAAAAAAAAAAGCTCAACATCAACTTTACAGACTGTCCAGTAGTCATCACTGTCATGACTTTACACTGTCATCTGTCAGTAGCCACAATCTTTCCATCCTTACAGTTTACATCCATACATCCATCAATTATCTAACCCTACTTATTGCTACAGAGTTGTTGGTACCAATATTTATTAATAATTTAGTAATCATTTCTAGGTTACACTAGGCATGTAACATATCTACTATGTTACATGCATTTTTGTAATTAGCTATGGCTGTTATGGTTATTGATTTTAATCTTATAGAAGCAAAAAAACAAAACAAAAAAAAAAGCAAGCAAGGCTACTTTAATTAATTTGCATTTTGAAATGCAGAGTGGCATTTAAGTGTGACATATTAATTTAACTACTTGAAAGTAACGTCTGCAGACATTACCACAGGTTTGGCAAGTTTAATATCTTTTATTTTCTAAATTTGGACCAGGTGTGTTAAATATGCCAAACATTCAATCTATTGCTACAAAATAAAAAATGATGCTCTTGGAGGCCCCTTGATGGTGTTGGGGAACTGAGCACCCGTATAAATCGCATATGCCTTGGGCCGGTTCTGTCTTTGCAGATTAGATTTTGACGACTGATACAAATCAACACTTAAAACTAAGCAGAAGACCGAATTGAAATTGCCTGTAACGTGTAATTGAACATGTCATTTCTGATGAGAAATAAATTATAACGCCCCCACACTTATTCCTAATCAAAATGCCCAAAGTTACACATAGGGGTATCACATCCTGTGTGCATAATAGACACGTCATTACTTTGCATTTTGAAGGAGTTTTGCCTATGTAAGTTCAGTGTGCTGCATTAGTCAACATGCCCAGGTCTGACTGTTCAAGCAGGTTCACCCAGAAAAATATACAGCAAGATGCTTAAAGATAGCAACCACAAAGGGGGGCCGAAATTTACATATTTAAACACCAGAATGGCGGATATGTTTGACGTAAATTAAATACACCTTTCCAGGGAAAGACTACCAAATATGACGCATGAAGATGGAAGTGTTATGGCAATCAATAACTTCCATTTGCATCTCTCTTTCTAGCAAAAACTGGATGATAAAAGTCTTCAATCTGGTGCTTTGGTCTCAACTACTTTGTTGTTTTTGTTTGTTTATTTTGGATATTTAAAATGTCTTCCTTCTCAAGTGTTAAATGTTCAATAGAATGTAAAGTTGAATAAATTCTGAATACATGTTCTTGTATTATTGTGCCATTACCATTATATTACTTGAAAATGGTCTCAAAACAACAATATTATTGTTTATCGCAATAACTTCTGGGACGATTTATTGTCCACTTTCTTTTCCAAAGATAAAAATACATAAACTAGAGATTTGTATGTTCATATTTTCTAATTAAGAGATGAATATGTAAAGGGGAATGACTAAATTCATAAAATAAAGTAATATTAGCGGTTATTCTAAAATGTGGGGAATGCAAATGGGCATATGCAGGATGTGACTTTTTAGCCTAAAAGAAAACATACACTCTCTGTTGGCATAAAAAATTTGCATTAAAATTACCATTTCGACACATTCACCACTACCTGTTGTCGTTTCAGTTTCAGCCATGTCTCTATGGGAGTAAAGGAAGTTATTGAGGTGCGTCATGCAACTCGTTTTACAAATGCTCGAGTAGATCGCATATAACATTGTGGTAAAGGGTGACAGTCTTCAGTAGGGCTTCTATCAAAAAAATCAAACAACTGTATGTGTGTATCTGTGGAAATGCAAAAAATAAAGCTTCTATCATCGTGGGAATGCCTTGGGACGGAAACAAGGGTATTACCCCTTCTCCGAATAACGCCCACGCTTCCCCGAAAAAATATGCATTTGCACATTCAGCATGAAACTGAGTCTTCAGAGAGGGAGCATGTCGCAGTTTTCTCTTTTCAGCCTCACTTTGAAAGTATCAATCTGTGCACTGAGTCTTAGATGTCTCCAGTTATGCTTTCAAAACCATAACAGGAGACACAAAGGAGGAAACAAGAAAAAAGTCCATTATAAAGAAAACATGTTCAGAAACCCGTTTGAACTGCCTCTTTCAAGTCAGCGTCTTTTACAACAGATTTTTTTTTTCTTGGAAGGACATAAATATAAAGGTCACATAATCACCCACAATAAGCATTCGATATAAGTGTATGGTCTGTAAAAACTGTTACTTATGATGAATTTGTACAGCGTCAACATGCAGGGCTATTATTAAAAATAATAGTAAAATTATACATGTCTGAGCATCAACATGAAAACTAATAAGGTCAGGAATTACAGCATTATATTCGAATAAAGTTGCTAA
>NW_006800172.1:143421-160566 GCF_000485575.1 Poecilia formosa
AAATGCTCAGCCTCCATTGTTGGGGAAACAACCACCGGAAACTTTGCCATGATTACAGGAGAGAAAAAAAAAAGAAATGTCGGATCTGGACCAACATTTTTTGGTGTTTGGGGATTTGACTGGTTTTCAAAGCTTCAAAAAGCATCAATGTGCTCACATTCTCTGGAATATTTACTACCCAACATAATAAACAAAATGTTTTTCTATGTATCATCAGTCTTATGATTGTGGTTTGAAAATGTATTGCTGAAACTTCCTCAAATTTTGTAACATCACCATGTGTGATTTTAAGTGAGAACAAGATAAACAACTAAGTTGAACGTAAATTATTGAAGGTTTTCAAAGTGTCTGACAAATGAGAATCTTAAAAAAAAGAATAGAAAAAAGGCTTGCAACTAAATTATTTTAGCAACTGATTAATCAATTATTTTGACAGTCGGATAACAATTCTACAGATTTTTAATTTAAGCATTTTTTAAACTATTAGAAATACATTAAAAGACACAACTAATACACAATAAGAACATAAACACCTTATTGCTTAAAATGCGACAAAATTTACATTCCTTTAGTAAATCTGAACTGAGTGAATTTTATCTTAAATGCAAAATGTATAAACTTTTTGTACAGTTTCGACTTAATTACTGTTATGAATATGAGGGGTTTTTTCAGCAGACCATTTCTTTAAGACTGAATACTCCAGTTAACAATTAATCGACGACTAAATTAGTTAACAATTGTTTCATTAAGTGATTAATCATTTTAGCCACTACAGGCTCGAATGACTTAAACCTGTTGTAATAAATCAAAAGTTTTCAAATATGAATCTTTTTCCTTCTGGTTCACAAGAATTTGCAACTTTGTGTTGGTCTATCCCACAAAACTTTGATTAAATGATAAATAATGAGACAAAATGTGGAAAAGGTGATAGTGTACGATTATTTTTGCGAGGAACATAAGCCTGTCTCATAGTGTATAATAAATCCATGAAGGCATGACTTTTGACATTTATGTTTAATTGCTGCATTGCTGATTTTATCTTCCTGGAGCCACATGTGACCATATTTGGACAGAGAGACAAGCTGAAGAACGATCCCTGAAATCCAACTGGACAACAGGGTGTTTATCTAAGGAGGAATGTCTGTGAGGAAGTGAATAGTTTTCAAAATGGCCGCATTACGTTTCTCCTGTTGTTTATCCAAGAGCTCAGATTTTCTCCCATGGATGCTCCAGACATGCCCTGGCTCTAGTCGGCGGGTTTTCTGCTGTTCATTTTCCACATGGATTCGCCTAATGCACATTTAATCACAGGTTGAGCACATATCGAAGTCTAAACAGCGCTCTCACAAGCACTTTTAGAGTTGTCGGCTGTCAATCTGAGCGGAACGGAGAGCTAAAGCGCCGCGTTTCAAACAGAAGGTTGCGAGAGGTTCTGTGGGAACGTGTTGATCTTACATAACTAGTTTCATGAATCCAAAGGAACATTTTACTGCAGTTTTATTTCACAGTTTGTGCTGTAAACTGTAGCAGTATTTCATCTAGCTCTGCTCCTTTACTGTGTGCATCAAACCATTCAGACATGATTAATCTACACGTTAATGACCATCTGAAAATGAAGCTACATTTTCCGCAGCATGAATGGAGTTTATTCTGGCTGGGTATCTTGGAAATGAAGGATCTCTGCTGTTTATGTTTAGAAAAACAATAAGCTTCCCTAAAGAGAGAATGAAATGTAAAAACTTTGCAATAATTTGGTCCTGAGTTTACGATATGTGTAAAAACCTGGTTTATGGAGACTGCATCGTGACGCTGCTTCCTCTGAATATAGATAGTGACAGTTCCTGAGAGGAAGACGAGCAAAAAATAAAAATGTCTTATAGCTTCTTTTATTTTACATCCCAGTTGGCTACAGTCAATGCTAATGTTTCAAAATAAAAATAAAGGTACCCGACCACAAATGAGCTAACCAGAGCATCCTGGCTATTTAGGATCCTCATTGTTTATTCAGTTCCTCCAGGATTTTACAAATGTTTTTGTGATTTTCTTTTTTTTTTTGCAATCAAAATCACTGATTTTGTTTTGCTTCTTCATAAATAATAAGCTTTCCTTATTAAACTCCTTCCAAAATCTACATGTAGGAGAAAAAAAATGAGAAAAACTAAGAAGCAGATAGACTGGACACAGAAACATTTTTATTCTTCAAAGAACTGAAATAACTCGATCACGGACTATAACTTGATATCAACTAAGTCTGTGGCAGCAGAAGAAAGAAATACTGACATCTGCAGGTGCGAGTTAGCATAACTTTAACCCAACATTTTTGGCCATTTTGTGTAAAAATTGCAATGAATTCATAATTGTTCACCAACACAAAAAATGCCGGGAACTGTTGATTTTTGCATGAATTTCTGGAGGGACTATTTATTGATTTCTCATGTTTTGCGTTCTGATCAAATATAATGTTTACCCACATTTTGCAAATGTGGGTAAACAATGTTTTGATATTCCACTGTTGAAAAACCACAATTTCGCAGTTGTGGTGCTTTCAACAAATAATGTTATTTAAAAAATAAAAAAAAATCATGCATGAGTAAGTTTGTTTACACAATAAGTTGTTAAAAAAAAACTTGGCACACCTTCATCCTCCTATCACTTCCTGTTATGGTCTTCGTTGGTTCTGCCAGTAGTAACATCTGTTTGTTGCTAAAGTGACTCATGTGATGTGAAAAAGTATTTCCATTGAGGTTTTTCAAAACACACCGATTATCTTAAAGCCAAAAACAAATCACCTCATCTTAGAGAAAAAACATCTCATCAAAGAAACGTGAGTTTTTTTTAAAAATTGCTGTGTTTCCATTAAGCAAATTTATTTAATTCCAATTGACGTCAGTCCCGCCCCCTTTGGAAGTAGAACTGTCCTCCGACAACCCAACTGTTGCTATGGCAGATGTAACGGACCTCAATGAGTAATCTGAGACATTTTTTGAGTCATTTGTGCCTTATAAACAAACACTGAGGCAAAGATGGCAGGCAAGTAAATTCTCTAATTAGTCCAAATCAGGTCTATAAGGTTATTAGCGGGAAATAACGGAGAAGTCAACGATGAAGCCCAAGAAGGGAAAAAAAAAGTCTGATTGGATGTGAGTGTGAACGCTGTTGGACGTACTTTGCACGTACAAAATGGGTGAATAATGACTTAAATAATACCGGCTTGTGAAACATCTAAACATCAGGAAGATGTTTAGAAATGAACAGTAGCATCGAATGATGTTTAAATGCCAATATAGCAGTTAGTGCAGTCTGTTTTCATGCTGCCAGAGCTACCGTTGGAATCTACACGCATAAAATCCAGCATAACTACCTTCACTTATTAATCTGGAAATGATTAGATGTTTAGCATCGCTTTAATTTAACTGAATTGTGTTTATTTGACGCTTAGCCGTCAGTCTTGCGTCGTTAGCACTGAGCCGTCAGCCTCGAGTCGTTAGCAGGGAGCTATCAGTAAGTGGTGGTATGTCAAAAAATGGGATGTTTATCACCAGTTACCTTCGCGGTGCCGACTAACGTGGTAGTTCCCGTCCATCAGTTTCATTCAACTGGACGTGGGCTGGGCTGCAATCCACAATCCATTTCTTGCATTATTCCAGACTCCTTTTTGGTTTTGGAAATGTAATAAATTGTATTCTACCCTCTACACGTTCTAGGTAACGGCTGTGGGGATTGCATATTTCCCACTGACAATTTAGACCGTGATTATCCATTATTCTCCTCAAAATCTCTCTGACTGCAGCGTGTTTTCTATGATAGATACTGTGAATATTGTTGGAGTACTGTACTTGGAACACTGATTGGTCAGTTGCTGACAAAAGCCCTGGAATGATTGGGGGAGGACTGCTCTACGTCAGCATGGGGGCGAAGCCGGCGTCATGTCAATTATATTGTATTGTCAATGGAAACTCATCGAGTGACGTCTTTTGTCTATTTTCCATGGAATTAGCAGCTCCTCATTCACCTGCTTCATCTCCTCTACTGTAGGAACTCTTGGCATGAAAAGTTGAATCCCTACAATCACAGATGAAACATGTGAACCGTGGTTTTTGCACCCTACGGTTAGCCGTCTTGAATAATAAGCAAGCGCCTGGTGAATAAGTCTCACCTTTTCTACTGCAGCTATACTTCTGTCTCTGACTTTCAATCACATATAGGAGAAGAACAAAGGTTGCTTTGGTTTAATGATTGGGAGGAGGATCAATATATATCGGCATGTGGCTAATACAAGACGACAGGCAGTATTCTGACCTCAGGTCAATCAGAAAATCCCCAAATTTTGTCGTTTTAGTTATTTTTTGCTCACCAACTCAACACTTCCCCATCGTACCTGGTTGGAAACTCGTCCTTCCTGTTGATGCAGATGGTCTGTCCCCTGCAGTACCACTGGTTGTCGTAGAAAAGCCGACCTTCCTCGGAGCGCGCCACATGGTGATGTCTGTCCGGTTTCACTGCAGGGACTTTCCAGTGAAACAAAAAGGAAAAAAACAAAAGTACAAAGCACTGAGTGAAGCCTTCCAGCGTTAAGCTTGGGTCGATGTCTGCGCTCTGCCAGGTATTGACTGAAACCAAAGACTCTTACCATCCACTTTCACCCGATGAGGCGCCAAGGACGCCATCGCCTTTGAGGGAGGAAGAAAGGAAGAGATCAGAAAGCCTTCACGCCTGTGATGTTTGTCCACTTTTAGGATCTTACCTTTCTTATGGCTGTCCAGTCTTCAAGAATATCCAGGTCTTGCAGCATGTAAACAATATAAGGCCGTAGAAACAGCTAAAGCTAAGGAAAAAGCTACGGTCTTCACATGAGACGTATTGAGAGGAGCGCAATGAGCAAAGAGAAAGATGAAAGGATATCAGAAACGACGACAGGCTTCTTCTTCTTGACAGGACAGAAGGGATCTTTTTTCTTGTTTTTCCGAGCCTGCAGTCCATCATTCCATAACTCTGGAGGGCAAAGAGGAAAGATAAAACAACTTTATGACTAGAACCAGAGAAGTTTGCCACCAAGGCAGAGAAAGGACAGTTCCCATTCTCTACTTCTCTATTTTAAATTGGTCAAGGTTTCCTAGGAACCTTTGTTTTCCTGGGATATTAATTAGATGCGACACAGAGGTCCAACTCTTATCGACGAAAACCAACATTGATCTTTCCACCCTGCACAGCGAGGAGGATGGTAAGACACGTGGAACTGGACGTCCAAAGCTCAAATACATGTGAAGTTTGCTAAACTGTGAGGAGGAAAGGCACTAACTGAATTAGCATCAATATAAAGACTTTTTTTCTGTCAGGGAACTTTCCTGACCTGGACCAGTCGTCTGAAATGTTTCGCAAATTTTTCAAATTTGACGAGACTCAATGGTATTGGAAGCACAGAACCTTAATATTGGCTTAAAACACTATGACAGAATATCACACATTTGTATCTACAAGTAAATAAAATATTTTCTGAAATATAATTTGTTGGATTGCTGCATTTTTCCCCAATTTAAAATAAATGTACATAAAGTACAACTATTCTGGTGGTGGTTTGTTATTACCTGAGGTAATGTCAATACTGTGCCTGTCCTCCTCCAGTCTTCGTATCTTCTCCTCCAGCTCGCTCTGCACCGTGTCAAAAAGCAGCAGCTTCTCACTCTGCAAAAACACAAAAAGGTCAAAACTTTGACTATTTCTTCAAAACATGCCTCACAAAGCTGACAAATATGCACGTTTTCCAGCTTTCCAGCGCATTTTGATCTCTCACCTCCCAGTGCTGGCAAGCAGCTTGGATTTCGCACTCGTATTTGTTCTTCACCGACTCTAGGCACAAGTCTTTGTAGATCCCTTTAGAAATACAGCATGAATGCGGTTAGACTGTTTGAGGTTAGCAGCCGCTGAAGGTGGGAAAACCCCCCTCCTCATTTCGACTGACCGGCTACTTTGGTCCGGATCTGCATGTTCTCCTGCAGGTTGGCCAAAGGCTCCAGGTACTCCTGGGCGCAGCCGGCCATCACCTCCTGCAGCTTTATCTCCACCTGGCTGAGGCGCTCCTTGTACAGCCTGAGAGGCAGAAAACAGGCAGATTTATTATCAGTGCATGTTTTGTTTTGTATGCTACATCCACAAACTTTAGTGCAAGTGGCTGTGTTCATGTGCTGGATCAACAAAAGCTAGTGCATAATTGGAAGATAATTTACACTGCTCTCATATTTTTAACCACTAAAAATTAGAAACTTTAACACTAAAGGTTACTTTTAAAGACATTTACCTGCAAAGGACTAAGGAAAATAATTAAAATCCACACCACACCTTTCAGAATTGACTGTTTTCCTTCCATTTGACAGTAATAAAGAGGTGACAAACATCTTCAATTTGCTCTGACTATATACATGTAATAACTCACTGCTCCTTCAGGTCGGTGAACTGTTTTTCTAGTGTTGTCATCTCATCCAGACACTCCATCCTCCTCCTCTCACAGTCCTCATCATCCATTTCTGTGAACGTGAACGCATCACAAGTCTGACATCACCTCGCATCAACTGTTTTTCTCATTAACCCCCACCTACTCCTTAAATTACTGACTCCTACAAATCAAAGCTGGAAAAACATATTTTGTTTAACAACATATGCAAAAAAAATACCTATGTAATTTTAATTTTAATTTCGGTGTATATTGGTGGTTAGGGCCTGTTCGTCTTACCAGAGCTGTCTCCATCTTCAGACACGGACGAGCTAACTGTGTCCTCCTCGTCTGTGCTGCTGCCGTCTTGCTCCGGAAAGTCCACCTCCATTTCTTCGTGGTTGCTTTCTTTCTTCTCCCGTGAGTGGACCGGCATGGCAGCTATCAGAACAGCCGGGATTGACGGCGCGGCAAAGGCCGTACCTTTACGCTTAGCCCCCCTCCAGGAAAGAGGGGAAATGCTGCTCAGACTGCTAGCCGGTTAGCCAGCCTCGCTCTTCTGCATTCTCCCAGCTGGACACACTATCATGGCCACCGTCAACCAATCACAGCAGACTCTACATATGACAGCCAATCAGCTGCCGGCATTAGAAGTAAGATACGTCACCGGAGTGGTGGGGAGTTGTAGTTTTTATTCCTTTGTCCTGTAGAGCCAGGCACTAGAGTCTGAAAGGTTAACAGTTTGTGCACCCGCCAAAGCCGTTGTTAGCAAACACTTGAATATACGTATTTATGTTGTTGGACCCTGGATCATTTAGGGCTTGGCCAAGTCCTGTAATAGTTGGAAGTTTCAGACAATAGCGTCAAAGATTTTACTTAAATAATTCTTAAAGTAAGACTAAATTGTACAGGTTAATTTTTTTAATGAAAGTGTTTATGTTTTTCAGAATAATTTAAACAAACAAACAAAAACAAAATTAAGGTTTTAATATTATGTTTTTATTGCAAGCAACTGGAGTGTTTTTATAGGATTTTCCAAGCTTGTCGGCGCCTCAATAAAAACGCAGGAATTCTGACCGTGAAACCCAGAGATTTAGTGTCCAAAATGGCTGCAGTGGAATTAAAATAGAGAAAACTGAACTGTCATTAACACTTAAGACAAATTCGGTCAAAAGGACTATGCTCACCGAAAGAGGTCGTGCAGTACTCTATGAACCGCTTTTATGAGTTTAGACTGTCATTTTGGAGAATTGTGTATCTCCCGCTGGGAACTTGGAAAATCCAAGCAGTACAACAACAATAACATTCAAAGAGATTAGCTTTGGCCTCATCTGACCTGACAAATTTCTGCCATTGTTTCACTGGCTCGTCCAAAGTTTCTGCTGCAAATTTTAAATAAGTTTTTAATGTTTTTCTTCAGCAACAGAGTCTGGCATAATGAGTCTTGCATACATGCCACTGCAGCTAAGCATGTTACCTATTGCTTTCATAACAAAAATAAAAATGTGAATACAGTCTCCTCTGTCAGAAATCTTCCTGGCTCAAGCTGGTTTTAGGTGAAATGATGCTTTCTCCTTCTGGATTAAATCAAAGCTGTAACCACTGTTATTAATATGTTGTGCAACATTAAGACATTCTCTCTTAGAGTTGTGACACTGTTCAACACTTCAGTAAGAGGGAACTTTTTATACTCCATCACCTTTGCTTTCTAAAAACTGACAGATTTCTGCGGATTTCTTGACTTGATAAGCCGTTTTGTAGATCCCCTTTTTTTCATGTGTTCAATAGTTCTTAAATTTCTTTCTAACCTAAGAAAGAAATTCTTAGGATTATTAGGAAGAATTTCTAATCTAAGAAGAGTTTCTGCTTAGTTTTTAATCTGATAAAGGTTACAGATAAGTGTGACCCTTATATAAATTCACAGTTTTACTCTGCTGTATTTTGTAAAATACTCTTTTCAAATGTTGTCAAGCTAAAACCACTTCTCTGTATTTTATGTGAAAAACACAAAAAGCGACGTCACTGTGAAATAGAAAAAGTGATACACACATTTCAACATCATGAAACAAATAAAATTTACAAACGCGTGGCGTGCTTATGTAGTCACAACCCTTTACTCCAATACTCCCGAGGGCAACCAGATGCAAATCATCGTAAATCTGACAGATGAAGATGGGGTCTTTTTACACACAGATTAAAAAGCCCCTCCGCCTCCCTTTTTTATTTTCCTTTTATGAATATCATTTTAATTTCAGCGTTTCACTGTGTGGTTTGTAATCTGTTTATATCCCTGCTGTAAATCTGCTGGAAACTGAAAGAAGTGAAGGTGAAAACAAAGGTAGAGCACCAAAGAGAATGAATCACAGGAGCTGAGTCACCATGGTGACAGCAGGTCTTCACAGCGAAGGCGGCCGGCGCGGCTGCAGAGGTGACAGAGAGAGAGAGAGAGAGTGGAAGAGGCATGTAGCGCCCCGGGGTCGGAGTTGTGGCAGTGATGGACGGACCGACGCCTGATGGAGACCTGAGATGTTGCCGTCGTCTCTGAAAGTGATGGGCCAAAGAAACAAACATTTGTGACATGTTTAAAACTTGGAGTACTGTTTTATAACCCAACTATTGCCTTAATAGTTGGGTTAAGGCAATAACCTGTACAATTTAGTCTTACTTTAAGAATTATTTAAGTAAAATCTTTGACGCTATTGTCTGAAACTTCCAACTATTACAGGACTTGGCCAAGCCCTAAATGATCCAGGGTCCAACAACATAAATACGTATATTCAAGTGTATGCTAACAACGCCTTTGGCGGGTGCACAAACTGTTAACCTTTTCAGACTCAGCTTTATTCTAATTGATTTACTTTTTGTTTTTACTACTTGATTTACTAATTGATTTACTTTTTGTTGATTTACTACAAATATAGCAAATTTCCAAAAGATTTTTGAGCATATTAAAAGAGGGGTGGGGACACAGAAAACAATTGAACAATGGGTTTTTATTTAAAAAAAAGGCAAACAATATTTCTATTTCCATCTATATTACAATTATCCACCACTTTCTGGGTCTGTTCCATGAAATTCCATTGAAACACAGAGAGGTTGTGGGCTACAATGTGAAAACAGTTTTATGTTATGTTATGTTATGTTATGTTATGGTTTTAATAGACACATTACATTTCTAATTAAGTTTAAATTTGCGCTGTGTACAGAGTCCTGACTACCTGCAGTTTAGATTATTACCACATGGGGGCGGTCAAGATCTTTAATTTAGAAGTGTACAATACGTGTTCTTATTAATTCTATTAATTGCAGTTTATTCTCTAAGTCAAAAAATAAACAGTAAGGCAAGTTCAAAAGAACTAAAGATAATAATAAAAATAATAAATAATATAAAAAGGACTGAACAAAGAGAGAAAAATTAATCATGCACAAAATATGTAACCCCCCCCAGTCATCAACTTATTTTCAGACTTCTACTGAGGGGTTTAGAAAAAGATTGTGATAAAGTAGTTCAGATTAAATCAGAATAATCAGATCAAAAGCTTGGGACTTTATGCCACCTGATACTAGCGACACCTACAGCATCGGAATACGTAGGCCAGGGCCTCCTCGAATTAAAAAAACGGAAGAATATGAGACGGCAGTAAGAATCTGCTCAGCAGATTTTGTGGTTTGCCTCACCGCCGCAGCATTTCTGTGTCAGCCCCTGTCCATTTTCACAGAGCCTGTCAGGAAACTTTGGTGATTGAAATATGTAACCAGGTCACTACAGTGTGGAATCAGAAAGTCTGAGACTTCATTTGGTGTTTTTTTTTTTTTTCACACATCACTCTCCAATCCTCCCTCCCCCCTCCCCCCTCCGTTCTCTATGTCATTCGTCATTTATCATTTGAGCGCCACAAATAAAGGAGGAAAATAGGAGAAAGGTAAAAATGAGGCAAGAGTGACTAATAGTCAGCTGTGTCTATTTTAAACTCTAATTACTTCTCCAATCTAAAGCTGTGCTCTTGTCTCATCTGCATCAGCTCTGGACGGACAACATTGGATTTAAAACGTTTCCACACCCATTTTTTAGTTTAAATAATTTAGTTTAAAACAACTTCTCCCAACAAAGTGGATAGAGAAGGAAAATCTAAAAGAAAAAAAACCCAGCAACAACCTTAGTTGCAGAAGTGTGCACCCCCTCAAACATTTCTTTTCCCCCCCAGTTTAATAATATAGAGTATGTGTTCCATAAACGGTGCTGTGTCATTGTCTAAATTTGAAGTTGGGGAACTCTCTGGTTTGACCTGTTACTGTACAAAAACCAGAGAAGCTTGCTGACCTGGTTGGTCAGTACACGGCTTTTCTGAGCACAGAAAAAATACATACTCTGTACCAAATTAGTCACTACATTTGTTCAGAAAGGCAAAAACTCCACAGTTATCACTGTTTGTATGCCTCAAAGGACATATATGTTTGGGGTTTTTCCTTAGAATAATGAACTAAAAAGGCTAATAAAATCAAGAAAATCCACCATTTGGCTGAATCCATTTAATCTCAATTTTTAATCCTTAAAGTACGAATACCTGACGTGGTCCGGAGATTTCTAGGAGTAAATGTTTGCTCTGTATAGACTTTTGAACAAGAGCAATGACAAAACACCCTCATTTATGTTCTAGCACTACAGTAGTGTCCAACACGGTGGCTTCAAAAGTCAAGAAGACATAACTGCACAGGCTATAAATGTAAAACAGCCATTTTGGATTTTAAAACTGAACTTATTGAGCTTCCTCAAATGTCCCTCACATCTGAAAAGAAAAACAAAAAACTTTTTCAGGTGGTTAACATAAATTTGTTTCAGCTGTGCTTTTCGAACTTTACCATCACAAACCGGGCTACTTCCTGCTTTTACTCAAGCAATATTCTATTATAAATTTGAACTGTATAACAAGTTAAATACCAAGCTAACTAATGAACTACAGTGGACACTTACTCCAGGACCAGCTGTTCTGTGAAACATGACTCCAAAGTATTCATGGAAAATTTGTGTAGTCAGAGACTTTTGTAGAGCATATCAAAAAGATTAAACAAAAATTGCAAGTTGGGAAACTGAAATAATGCTACTTCAGACACTAGCCAATCCAATTGTTTTGCCACTGATTGGCCACACCTCTGAAAATTGATATACGCTTTCTCTTTAAAGGTTTTATTGACTCTAATGCCCTTTATTTGATAGTGAATTAACAGGAAAGAGGGCAATGAGAAAATGGGGAAAACATGCGGCAAAAGTCGAGCCTGTGACAGTCACGTCGAGGACGAAGGCCTTCATATGTGGGTTGTGCTTAACCCCTGCGCCACCACAGCACCCCCTGAGATAAGCTTCGTTAGTAGTGCTAAGAGGGTTTCCACTATGTGTATTAAGGCATTAAGGTATATCAGGTGTTTGAACAATTGAAAAAGGCACTAATTAATGGTTTTAGAGGAGGTCTCTCGACAGAATTTCTTTGAATTTCAGCTACTCTGGGGAGGTTGTGGTTCCTAACCCCTGAGAACAGCAGGGTTCCACTGTAAATGATTATTATCATATTGGCTCAATCAGATAGGTATCTTAGGGCAACAAGACTGACGCTTTATGTTGGAGAACCTTTGTTAAAACCAACATAAACAACTGTGAAAAAAAACAAGTGCTAGCTTCTTAACCATGGCCATAAAGTCTCTTTAAACTTTCTATCAAAATAATCTGAATTTTAAAAAAATTAAAATGTTATATTAAGTTACTTCATATTTGGAGTGAATATTTGGAGAGAGATGTTAGTGCCTAATGTGTTATATGCTGTGATGCTGAACAATTACATTTAAAGTGACAAAAAAAAAAAATGTAAATGCCAAAAAGACAGAAAGCATTAAGTCGAGTGCTAACAAACAGCTGTGTTTGCTAGCTGTTAGCCATTTTCCGGAGAATGAGTTAAGGCTTATTTGATACTACTTTCAAAGATCTAAATGCTTGGTAAATTTGCTGAAGAACCTTGACAGAGTTTATTAATACCAGTTAAATCCATGTAATCCATTACTGGCACAGTGAGGAAGGAGACCAGGGGGATGTAGTGTTAGCTTGGCACAACTAGAGGCAGTAAAATCACTTCTCTCTTGTGTGTTCAGACAAAATTTCTCAAAAAAAAAAAAAAAAAGCTCAACATCAACTTTACAGACTGTCCAGTAGTCATCACTGTCATGACTTTACACTGTCATCTGTCAGTAGCCACAATCTTTCCATCCTTACAGTTTACATCCATACATCCATCAATTATCTAACCCTACTTATTGCTACAGAGTTGTTGGTACCAATATTTATTAATAATTTAGTAATCATTTCTAGGTTACACTAGGCATGTAACATATCTACTATGTTACATGCATTTTTGTAATTAGCTATGGCTGTTATGGTTATTGATTTTAATCTTATAGAAGCAAAAAAACAAAACAAAAAAAAAAGCAAGCAAGGCTACTTTAATTAATTTGCATTTTGAAATGCAGAGTGGCATTTAAGTGTGACATATTAATTTAACTACTTGAAAGTAACGTCTGCAGACATTACAACAGGTTTGGCAAGTTTAATATCTTTTATTTTCTAAATTTGGACCAGGTGTGTTAAATATGCCAAACATTCAATCTATCACTACAAAATAAAAAATGATGCTCTTGGAGGCCCCTTGATGGTGTTGGGGAACTGAGCACCCGTATAAATCGCATATGCCTTGGGCCGGTTCTGTCTTTGCAGATTAGATTTTGACGACTGATACAAATCAACACTTAAAACTAAGCAGAAGACCGAATTGAAATTGCCTGTAACGTGTAATTGAACATGTCATTTCTGATGAGAAATAAATTATAACGCCCCCACACTTATTCCTAATCAAAATGCCCAAAGTTACACATAGGGGTATCACATCCTGTGTGCATAATAGACACGTCATTACTTTGCATTTTGAAGGAGTTTTGCCTATGTAAGTTCAGTGTGCTGCATTAGTCAACATGCCCAGGTCTGACTGTTCAAGCAGGTTCACCCAGAAAAATATACAGCAAGATACTTAAAGATAGCAACCACAAAGGGGGGCCGAAATTTACATATTTAAACACCAGAATGGCGGATATGTTTGACGTAAATTAAATACACCTTTCCAGGGAAAGACTACCAAATATGACGCATGAAGATGGAAGTGTTATGGCAATCAATAACTTCCATTTGCATCTCTCTTTCTAGCAAAAACTGGATGATAAAAGTCTTCAATCTGGTGCTTTGGTCTCAACTACTTTGTTGTTTTTGTTTGTTTATTTTGGATATTTAAAATGTCTTCCTTCTCAAGTGTTAAATGTTCAATAGAATGTAAAGTTGAATAAATTCTGAATACATGTTCTTGTATTATTGTGCCATTACCATTATATTACTTGAAAATGGTCTCAAAACAACAATATTATTGTTTATCGCAATAACTTCTGGGACGATTTATCGTCCACTTCCTTTTCCAGAGATAAAAATACATAAATTAGAGATTTGTATGTTCATATTTTCTAATTAAGAGATGAATATGTAATGGGGAATGACTAAATTCATAAAATAAAGTAATATTAGCGGTTATTCTAAAATGTGGGGAATGCAAATGGGCATATGCAGGATGTGACTTTTTAGCCTAAAAGAAAACATACACTCTCTGTTGGCATAAAAAATTTGCATTAAAATTACCATTTCGACACATTCACCACTACCTGTTGTCGTTTCAGTTTCAGCCATGTCTCTATGGGAGTAAAGGAAGTTATTGAGGTGCGTCATGCAACTCGTTTTACAAATGCTCGAGTAGATCGCATATAAAATTGTGGTAAAGGGTGACAGTCTTCAGTAGGGCTTCTATCAAAAAAATCAAACAACTGTATGTGTGTATCTGTGGAAATGCAAAAAATAAAGCTTCTATCATCGTGGGAATGCCTTGGGACGGAAACAAGGGTATTACCCCTTCTCCGAATAACGCCCACGCTTCCCCGAAAAAATATGCATTTGCACATTCAGCATGAAACTGAGTCTTCAGAGAGGGAGCATGTCGCAGTTTTCTCTTTTCAGCCTCACTTTGAAAGTATCAATCTGTGCACTGAGTCTTAGATGTCTCCAGTTATGCTTTCAAAACCATAACAGGAGACACAAAGGAGGAAACAAGAAAAAAGTCCATTATAAAGAAAACATGTTCAGAAACCCGTTTGAACTGCCTCTTTCAAGTCAGCGTCTTTTACAACAGATTTTTTTTTTCTTGGAAGGACATAAATATAAAGGTCACATAATCACCCACGGCTGCACAGTGGCGCAGTTGGTAGAGCTGTCGCCTTGCAGCAAGAAGGTTCTGGGTTCGATTCCCGGCCCCGGTCTTTCTGCATGGAGTTTGCATGTTCTCCCTGTGCATGCGTGGGTTTTCTCCGGGTTCTCCGGTTTCCTCCCACAGTCCAAAAACATGACTGTCAGGTTAATTGGCCTTTCCAAATTGCCCCTAGGTGTGAGTGTGTGTGTGCATGGTTGTTTGTCCTGTGTGTCTCTGTGTTGCCCTGCGACAGACTGGCGACCTGTCCAGGGTGTACCCCGCCTCTCGCCCGGAACGTGAGCTGGAGATAGGCACCAGCACCCCTCCCGACCCCACTGAGGGACAAGGGTGAAGGAAAATGGATGGATGGATAATCACCCACAATAAGCATCCAATATAAGTGTATGGTCTGTAAAAACTGTTACTTATGATGAATTTGTACAGCGTCAACATGCAGGGCTATTATTAAAAATAATAGTAAAATTATACATGTTTGAGCATCAACATGAAAACTAATAAGGTCAGGAATTACAGCATTATATTCGAATAAAGTTGCTAAGCTTCAGCTAACTGATAAACTAATTGTAGGTCGCCATCTTTGTTGAGGCCGGTAAAGTGTGATGTAAAGAAGTCGAAGCCTTATGACTCCGCCCCTCTTCATTTGCATACGGTAAAGTAAAACCAGGAGGAAATGTAAAGACAACACATGGAAGTAGAAATACTTGCACGGGGAAAATTAATTGATTACTTCACTTAAGAGACGAAAAGGCATATGTAGGGTGAACCAAAAAATATGCTTTTATTTTTAATCATGTCAGTTACGCTACATGTTATGTACCAAACAGCCTGTTTATTTTCCTACAAATGATCCCAAATTTTTAAGGAAAAAATCTATTTATTCATTAAGCAGCAGATCCTGATCTGTCCTCCAAGACGTCAGCAGAGCCGGGTTCATCATCGGTTCTCATGTTTTGGGAGAGCAGCGGATGGCTTTGCCTGTACTGACCTCAACCCCATCAAACACCCGCGGGATCCACTGGGGACCCCACAGCAGTGTCTGACCAAGCTGGTGACCAGGAAGTGGAGCAGGTGCAACACTGTTGTGACTTTGTACTTTTCCCCTCCTGTTTGTTAAATGTATAAATTAAAAAAAAAAAAAAACATATTCTCTTTCTTCAAACTTCAATGATCTGATAATAAGTAATACCAAACAAGAGTCAAGAGAATTTGGATAATCTTTTACAATAAAACCAACATACTCAACTCTTCTGCTCAGACCAAAAATCAATTTTATGTATAAACTGTGCCACTGTTTAAGGGGGAATAAACAGGCTTTCCAATTTTTATTACCAAGAAGCATTTACATAATCTTAATCATAATCTTACCTTTTCTGCTTAGTAAATAGTCATCTTTGTCTATTTTAAATTTCACTCATTCATAAACCCCAATTCCATTGTATTTGCAATAAAAGCAGATTTAAGCAGTCGAATCTTTGTTTTCTTTGTTTTTCCTCTGCTACTCCAAGATGCTAAGTGGTTTTCACCGGGCTACCATTTGAAAACTCCCCTGAAACGCCCCTGAATACAAGCAACACAACATTTCATTCCTCAAAGCAAAAACACTGCTTCCTTTCGCGTTATCAGATGGGTGTGAAGGTTGTGAAGATGTGGGTGTCGAACTGCTGTGTCATAGAACCCACACCAGAAACATACTGGTTTGGGCTGACTGTCAGTTACTGTAAGGTGGAGCGAAAGCTTCCTCCTGAAAGGAGGGAATCTGTCATGAATGACATGCACACATCTGGGAAGCTGAAGCTGTTTTTAGTAACATTCAGAAATGTGATTAAAAAAAAAAATCTCACATATTGTGGAGGTGGCTACAGTCATCGTGTTCAAAACATATTTCAGTGATTCTTAAGAAGAGGGACAAAATAGGTCCTATGGATCATGCACAAAATTTGAATAAAATATACAAATTTGTCCCAAGTTTTTGTCAACACCGTCAGACATAAAAAGAATGTAAAAAAATCAGGCATTATTGGGGGGCACCAGAACTTCTGAGGACCCCATGACATCTTCCCTCTAGCTAAAAGGGCTAGGCAGCTCTGGTTAGCTTATGTTATTCTTTGGGTTTTTCTTCCATTTTATTCCTAAATTGCTTGTCACAACCATGATGTGTCAACACCATAACTGACAATTTGGATGAAATTTTGTGAAGTAAATGCTTAATTTTGGTATACTGTAAAGATTTCATGAGCTACAATATGGCCTCCTTCAGAATAACATCGTATAAATTGAGGTAGTTTGGCATTTTGTCAACTTAAACAGTTTTTAACTGATGGTGTGACTCTTTCAGTGCTAGTGTTGACAAATCTTGTTTCAAAAAATTTTTTAAAC